>NC_087297.1:1395000-1402500 GCF_015220805.1 Pogoniulus pusillus | reverse complement strand
CAGCTCAGGACAGCAGCTCAGGATACAGCTCAGGACAGCAGCTCAGGATAGCAGCTCAGGACAGCAGCTCAGGACAGCAGCTCAGGACAGCAGCTCAGGATACAGCCCAGGATAGCAGCTCAGGATACAGCTCAGGATACAGCTCAGGATACAGCTCAGGATAGCAGCTCAGGATACAGCTCAGGATACAGCTCAGGATACAGCTCAGGATAGCAGCTCAGGATACAGCTCAGGATACAGCTCAGGATACAGCTCAGGATAGCAGCTCAGGATACAGCTCAGGATACAGCTCAGGATAGCAGCCCAGGATAGCAGCTCAGGATACAGCTCAGGATAGCAGCTCAGGACAGCAGCTCAGGATACAGCTCAGGATACAGCTCAGGACAGCAGCTCAGGACAGCAGCTCAGGATACAGCTCAGGACAGCAGCTCAGGATAGCAGCTCAGGACAGCAGCTCAGGACAGCAGCTCAGGACAGCAGCTCAGGATACAGCTCAGGATAGCAGCTCAGGATACAGCTCAGGATAGCAGCTCAGGATACAGCTCAGGACAGCAGCTCAGGACAGCAGCTCAGGACAGCAGCTCAGGATAGCAGCTCAGGACAGCAGCTCAGGACAGCAGCTCAGGACAGCAGCTCAGGACAGCAGCTCAGGATACAGCTCAGGATAGCAGCTCAGGATACAGCTCAGGACAGCAGCTCAGGACAGCAGCTCAGGACAGCAGCTCAGGATACAGCTCAGGATACAGCTCAGGATACAGCTCAGGATAGCAGCTCAGGATACAGCTCAGGATACAGCTCAGGATAGCAGCTCAGGATACAGCTCAGGATACAGCTCAGGATACAGCTCAGGATAGCAGCTCAGGATACAGCTCAGGATACAGCTCAGGATACAGCTCAGGATAGCAGCTCAGGATACAGCTCAGGATACAGCTCAGGATACAGCTCAGGATAGCAGCTCAGGATACAGCTCAGGATACAGCTCAGGATACAGCCCAGGACAGCAGCTCAGGATACAGCTCAGGATAGCAGCTCAGGACAGCAGCTCAGGACAGCAGCTCAGGATACAGCTCAGGACAGCAGCTCAGGATAGCAGCTCAGGATAGCAGCTCAGGATAGCAGCTCAGGACAGCAGCTCAGGATACAGCTCAGGACAGCAGCCCAGGATACAGCTCAGGATAGCAGCTCAGGACAGCAGCTCAGGACAGCAGCTCAGGATACAGCTCAGGACAGCAGCCCAGGATACAGCTCAGGATAGCAGCTCAGGATACAGCTCAGGATACAGCTCAGGACAGCAGCTCAGGATAGCAGCTCAGGACAGCAGCTCAGGACAGCAGCTCAGGACAGCAGCTCAGGACAGCAGCTCAGGATACAGCTCAGGACAGCAGCTCAGGATACAGCTCAGGATAGCAGCTCAGGATAGCAGCTCAGGATACAGCTCAGGACAGCAGCCCAAGACAGCAGCCCAAGACAGCAGCTCAAGACAGCAGCTCAGGACAGCAGCCCAAGACAGCAGCTCAGGACAGCAGCTACCCCTTTCTGCCTTCAGATAAAGGGATGCTTGCTCCAAGCATGGCTGCCAAAGCCTCTTGCTTTTATCAGAGCTTGGCTGGATCCATTGCTCACAACTAAGCCAGAGTGAAGAGGCTCCTCGGAGCAGAAGCTACTCCCCAAAGCTCTCAGACTTTGTGTTGAATCATTGAGGCAGAGAATGGTTGGAAAGGACCTCCAGAGACCATCCAGTCCAACCCCCCTGCTGGAGCAGCAGGGCACACAGGAACACATCCAGACAGGTCTTGGAAGCCTCCAGAGAAGGAGACTCCAGAGCCTCCCTGGGCAGCCTGCTCCAGGCTCCAGCACCCTCACAGCACAGCTTTTCCTCATGTTGAGGTGGAACTTCCTGGCATGCACTTTGTATCCATTGCCCTTTGTCCCATCACAGGACAGCACTGGACAGAGCCTGGCCCCTTCTTCTTGCCCCCCACCCCTCAGACACTTACAGACATGGATCTGAGCCCCCTCAGCCTTCTCTTCTCCACACTGAACAGCCCCCAGGGCTCTCAGCCACTCTGCTGAAGATGCTGAAGGCTTGGGTGAGCAGTTGGGTGGTGGCTTTGCCTCTGGAGTTTGCTTTGGGCTCTGGAGATGACAGGATTAGCTTGGGAGGCTCAGGCTGTGGTGGTGGAGCCTGCTCCTGGCTGGGGCTGGCGGCATTCCCTCCCCTGGGAATTGGCCTTCCCTTGCTGAGGCCAGCACGCTGCTAGGGGCAGAGGCAGTGCTGATTTACAGCAGGCCGTGTGAGAACAGGGACCTGCATCTGCAGGGCAAGCTGCTGAGCTGGGGACACTCAAGCAAGCCAGGAAGTTCCAGCAGCTGGGACTGCTGCAGCATCCTTGCCCCGCAGGCTGCTGTGGCTGCGGCAGGGAGGGCACTGGTGTGTGTGTGCCCTGCTGCCCTGCAGCTGCACGGCTCAGCCCTGCGCGGGGCAGCAGCACAGCTCCCGGGGACGAGGCTGTGCCAGGGCTGTGCATCACCCTAGGAAGTGCCAGGGTATGACTGCTGGTGGCAGCAGGATGGGGCCAACAGCAGCCTTTGCCTCACCTCCCAAAGGTCCTACTCCAGAACTGCAGCAGCCACTCAGCCCCTGGGGGTGGGGGCCAGGGAAGCAGAGAGGGCTGCCAGTCAGCACTGCTGCAGAGTGGGTAGGGGCAGACAGGGCATGTGTGCTCAGCAGCATGGCTTTGGCACAGTGGAACTCTGCTTGGGGCTGGACAAATTGGCCTGTGGGCAGGAGGGATGGAAGTACAGTGCCCAGCTGGGGCAAAAGCTGCCTGCGGGCCCTGGTGGATGGGAGGTGAGCATGAACCAGCAATGTGCCAGGAGGGGCAATGCCAGTCTGGGGTGGGTCAGGAGGGCTGTGGTGAGTAGGTCCAAAGAGGTTCTCCTGCCTCTCTGCTCTGCCCTGCTGAGGCCACATCTGCAGTGCTGTGTCCAGTTCTGGGCCCCCCCAGTTCAAGAGGCACCTCAGGGAACTGCTTGAAAGAATCCAGCACAGAGCTACAAAAATGCTGAAGGCAATGAGACATCTTCCTTAGGAGGGCCTGAGGGAGCTGGAGCTAAAGCTTGGAGAGCAGGAGCCTGAGGGCTGCCCTCGTTCCTGGTTATAGAGATGTGCAGGTGAGTGGCAGGAGGCTGGAGCCAGGCTCTGCTGGGGGATGCCCACTGACAGCACAGGAGGCAGTGGTGGGAGCTGAGGCAGAGGAAGTGCCATGGGAACAGGAGGAGGAATTTTTCCCTGTGAGGGTGCCAGAGCCCTGGCACAGGCTGCCCAGGGGGGCTGTGGAGTCTCCCTCTCTGGAGATATTCAGTGTCTGCCTGGATGTGTTCTGTGTGACCTGCTCTGGACTGGCTGAGCTTTGGAGGTCCCTTCCAGCCCCTGACACTCTGTGAGGCTGTGAATTCCCAGTCCTGAGCCACATCACAGCAGCGTGGCCCCAAGTGCAGCTGGGTGTTGGGGTTATAAACCATCACTGCCTGTGCCCTGGGGAGCCAGTCTTGGCTTTCAGATCCCACCCAAGTGCTGCATGGCATCAGCCTTGGTGAGGAGGTGAACATCCAGCCCTGGCCCACGGTTCCCCTGCCAGTGGTGAGCCTTGTGCAAAGACACAGCCTCAGGATGTGACATCCTTCTGCTCTGGTTCCACACAGTCTCTCAGAGAAGAAATATTGTGTCCTACAAGACCTTCCCCTGACTTTCTCTTAACCTGTTACCCAGGCTTGGTTGAGGACCAACTTCATGTCCAAGAAGAGAAATGGCTCAGCAGCCAAAGGGGTGCCTGTTCTCCTCCTCTGCAAAGCACTGCAGGGAAATATTTGACTTAACCTGACCCCCAAATTGAAAGAGCATCCTGAGAACAAAAGCTGGAACTAAAAATATGCAACCCCACCGAGGCACTCTTTGTCTCAGTGTACAGGAGAAATGATTCTCATCCTGAGGTGCTGCTTTTTGGGCCAGGATAGTTTGTTCATAATGCTGTGGGCAGGAGGATGTGCATGGGACCAGGCTTACAATTCACCCCCCCACCACCACCACCCCCTTTGTCTTCATGGATAAAGATAAATGGCAGCTGCAGGACATGGGTGAGAACAATTCTGTGGGCAGAGCTGGGGATGGGACAATGTTTGCTCAAACCAGTTCAGCCTCTGCTGGGAGCCCACTTCACCGACTGGAGCAGGACTGCTCCCCAGCTGGGGCAGCGCTGGCTGCACTCGGGCCTGGAGCAGCAGGGGCAGCTCCTCAGCAGCCCCTAGCAGTGCCTGCTCCAGAGCACCCAGCACAGCCCTCTAGGAGACATGGAGCAGCAGGGGCAGCTCTCCCATAGCCCCTGGGAGTGCCTGCTCCAGAGCACCCAGCACAACCCTCTAGGAGACATGGAGCAGCAGGGGCAGCTCTCCCATAGCCCCTGGGAGTGCCTGCCTGCTCCAGAGCACCCAGCACAACCCTCTAGGAGACATGGAGCAGCAGGGGCAGCTCTCCCATAGCCCCTGGGAGTGCCTGCCTGCTCCAGAGCACCCAGCACAGCCCTCTAGGAGACATGGAGCAGCAGGGACAGCTCTCCCATAGTCCCTGGGAGTGCCTGCCTGCTCCAGAGCACCCAGCACAGCCCTCTAGGAGACATGGAGCAGCAGGGACAGCTCTCCCATAGCCCCTGGGAGTGCCTGCCTGCTCCAGAGCACCCAGCACAGCCCTCTAGGAGACATGGAGCAGCAGGGGCAGCTCTCCCATAGCCCCTGGGAGTGCCTGCCTGCTCCAGAGCACCCAGCACAGCCCTCTAGGAGACATGGAGCAGCAGGGGCAGCTCTCCCATAGCCCCTGGGAATACCTGCTCTAAAGTACCCATCAGGACTCTCACTGAGCACCAGGGGCAGGTGTCCAGCAGCCTCTAGGAACAGCTGCTCTAAGCCAGGCAGCACAGCCCTCTAGGAGACGTGGGCACCACTCCTTGCAAAGGACCTGGCCAGCAGCACATCACAGAGCAAACTACTCACAAGACATCCTGGGCATTGGGTGTAGGGGGGCAAAAGGCATCTCAGAGGGGCTTGATCAGTGATACCAAAGCCTTTGCCTTGGTGTAGGAGTAGGCACAGGACACAGATGATCTGCCCCCCCAGTCCTAGTGCCTGTCGTGGCAGCCCAGAAGGAGGCACAGAGGCAGTGAGGGGCTGGAAGTGTGTTAAAATACCACTCAGAGAACAGGTTGGGTTGGGCTTCAGCCCCCTGCCATGCACAGGGACACCTCCCACTAGACCAGGTCGCTCAAGGTCCTGTCCAACTTGGTCTTGAACACCTCCAGGGAGGGGCATCCTCAACCTCCCTGCACACCCTGTTCCTCAAGGCTAACCAGCCCCAGGCCTCTCAGCCTTTCCTTGCAGCAATCCTCCTCATAGCCTCTGCTGGACTCTCTCCAGTAGATCCCTGTCTCTCTGGAACTGGGCAGCCTAAAACTCCCCATAGCAGAGCTGCTCCAGCCCTCTGATCATCTTCATGGCCTCCTCTGGACTGGCTTGAACAGAGACCCATGTCCTTCTCATGCTGGGGGCAGCAGGACTGGACCAGGTGGGCACCAGGGCTGCAGGTGGAGTCTCAGCAGAGCAGAACAGGGAGGCAGAATCCTCTCCCTCATTCAGACAGACCTAAGAGGATCACAAAAGTCAGCAAGGATGCAGCAGCAGACCAGATCCAGAGGCTCAGTGCTGCAGCAGCCACCCAGTAGGGTGTTTCTCTGAAGAAGAAATACCTTAATGGGGTGGTCAGAGGAGGTTTAGGCCAGGACAAAGGAAGTTCTGTCAGGAAGAGGAAAGTTAAACTCAGCAGAGGCTGCAGGCAGGAGCTGTAGGGGAGGATAGGCTTACAGACACCCCTGCACCCTGGGGAGTTCAGCTGAATGGGGGCACTCACTCCATGCCTGAGGCAGCAGGGGCTGCACATGCATCAGTGGTGACCTCAGTCTCCTGCAAGGCAGAGGGCTGGAGTGCTACAGCAATGGCTCTAGCAGGAGCAGCCAGAGCAGAGGAGAGCAGAGCTTAGCCCAGAAATGCTGAAGAACAGGACAGACCTTCACCCATCCACCTCCATTTGCCCAGCAGGGTGAGCAGGCTCTGCCTGGCCATGGCTCAGCACATCCCCACTCCACTCAACAGCTGCCTTGGTTGTGGCACCATTCCCCTTAGCTCTGCTCTCTCCTTCACCTCAGTCTTTGGCCACCAACCCACCCCCAGCGCAGCCTGCACCTGCTTCTGCTTCGCCTTCACTTGCCACCAACGCACACAGCTCCAAGGCTTGGACCCACACTGCTGCTGCACTGCAGCCACTTGGAGCTGCCAGCTCCTGCAGCTCACTCCTGGGGTTACCCAGGAAATGGGCCAGAGTTTGCCTTTCAAGAGCCAACTTCTGGCTTTAAGCTTTGATTGAGCCCTCCCCCCCTTATTTTCTTTCCCCTTTGTGTATTTGTGCACTGATTTGCCAGAGAGTGCAGCACTCTCAAGGAGCAGTGTGGCAGCCTCACCCTTAACCCCCCCCATGTGCATTTACTCTTCCCTCCCTTGCTGATGCACACACACACTGCAGTGGAGTTCAGCAGCCCAGGCCCACCACTGCTTAAAGCCACAGAATCACAGAACTCACCAGGCTAAGACCTTTCAGATCATCGAGTCCAGCCTAGCACCTGACCCTTCTAATTGACTACCCCCTGGCACTAAGTGCCCCAGCCAGGCTTGGCTTCAACACCTCCAGCCACAGCCACTCCACCACCTCCCTGGGCAGCCCATTCCAATGCCAATCACTCTCTCTGACAACAACTTCCTAACAACATCCAGCCTAGACCTGCCCTGGCATAATTTGAGGCTGTGCCCCCTTGTTCCGTTGCTGGCTGCCTGGCAGCAGAGCCCAACCCCACCTGGCTACAGCCTCCCTGCAGGCAGCTGCAGGCAGCAATCAGCTCTGCCCTGAGCCTCCTCTGCTGCAGGCTGCACCCCCCCAGCTCCCTCAGCCTCTCCTCACAGGGCTGTGCTCCAGGCCCCTCCCCAGCCTTGCTGCCCTGCTCTGGACACCTTCCAGCACCTCAACATCTCTCTTGAATTGAGGGGCCCAGAACTGGACACAGCACTGGAGGTGTGTCCTGAGCAGTGCTGAGCACAGGGGCAGAAGAACCTCCCTTGCCCTGCTGCCCACACTGCTCCTGAGCCAGCCCAGGATGCCATTGGCTCTGCTGCCCACCTGGGCACTGCTGCCTCCTCTGCAGCTCCTCTCTGCCAGCACCCCCAGATCCCTCTCTGCCTGGCTGCTCTCAGCCACTCTGTCCCCAGCCTGTAGACCTGCATGGGGTTGTTGTGGCCAAAGTGCAGAACCTGACACTTGGCCTTGTTCAATCTCCTGGCTCTGGACTGTGCCCATCTGTGCAGCCTGCCCAGGTCCTTCTGCAGAGCTTTTAGATCGCTGCCTGT
>NC_087297.1:1195000-1390000 GCF_015220805.1 Pogoniulus pusillus | reverse complement strand
TCCTGCCCCAGGCTGACATCTTTCACAGTGAGGGTGCTCACAGGATAACAGGACCACAGGATCAGAGGATGTCAGGGGTTGGAGGGGACCCAGAGAGATCATCCAGTCCAACCCCCTGCCACAGCAGGACCACACAGCCCAGCTCAGGGCACACAGGAACACATCCAGACAGGCCTGGAAGGCTCCAGAGAAGGAGACTCCACAGCCTCTCTGGGCAGCCTGTGCCAGGGCTCTGGGACCCTTCCAGGCAAGAAGTTCCCCTTGTGTTGAGCTGGAACCTCCTGTGCTGCAGCTTCCATCCACTGCTGCTTGTCCTGTCCCAGGGAGCAGTGAGCAGAGCCTGTCCCCCCCTCCTGACCCCCAGCCCTCAGAGACTTACAGACACTGATTCAATCCCCTCTCAGTCTTCTCTTCTGCAGACTAAGCAGCCCCAGGGCCCTCAGCCTCTCCTCACCAGGCACTGCTCCAGTCCCCTCAGCATCCTCGTAGCCCTCCTTTGGACTCTCTCCAGCAGATCCCTGCCCCTCTTGAGCTGAGGAGCCCAAAACTGAAGGCATAAAGAAAAGCCTCCAGCATTTTAGGCAAAGGAGCTGTGTCTGCTGCTTGTGGGTGAGCCACAGCAGCTGAAAGTGTCCCCTCTGGCTGGACTTCAGCCAGTGCCTGGCTCGCTAGGGGACACCAGAGCCAAGCTCTGCTGCGTGCACCCCTGGGACGGGGGCAGGTGCCCTCAGGCACCCAGGGCATGCACATCCCCACCACACTTTCATCTCTTACGGGAGGGAAGCCAAACACACTGCAGCAGCACTCCTCAGCTGGAAGCAGAGCCAGAGAGCAGCTGGGTGGGAAGTTCTACTGCCCCTGCCTTGGCCACGGACACCTCCCACCAGCCCACATTGCTTAAGGCTCCATCCAGCCTGGCCTTGAACACCTCCAGGGAGGGGACATCCACAGCCTGCCAGTGTCTCACCACCCTCACTGGGAAAAATTTCCTCCTAATCTCTAATCTGTTTCAGAACTTCTCAGAGGCTGAGGAAATGCTTCGCTTCCAAAAGTCCCTCCCCACCTGCAGCAGGAAGAAACTGGGGAAGAGGTTTTGGTGTTAGAGGGATGGCAGAGGCAGAGTCTAGGTGATGGGCTGCTTCTAGCAGTGCTGCAGGGCTGAGCTGCTGGGCTCTGGATCTGCCTCACTTGTAGCTGTGCCTGCAGGGCTGAGCTGCTGAGCTCTGGATCTGCCTCACTTGTAGCAGTGCTGCAGGGCTGAGCTGCTGGGCTCTGGATCTGCCTCACTTGTAGCTGTGCCTGAAGTGCTGGGCTGCTGGGCTCTGGATCTGCCTCACTTATAGCAGAGCTGCAGGGCTGAGCTGCTGGGCTCTGGATCTGCCTCACTTGTAGCTGTGCCTGCAGGGCTGAGCTGCTGAGCTCTGGATCTGCCTCACTTGTAGCTGTGCCTGCAGGGCTGAGCTGCTGAGCTCTGGATCTGCCTCACTTGTAGCAGTGCTGCAGGGCTGAGCTGCTGGGCTCTGGATCTGCCTCACTTGTAGCTGTGCCTGAAGTGCTGGGCTGCTGGGCTCTGGATCTGCCTCACTTATAGCAGAGCTGCAGGGCTGAGCTGCTGGGCTCTGGATCTGCCTCACTTGTAGCTGTGCCTGCAGGGCTGAGCTGCTGAGCTCTGGATCTGCCTCACTTGTAGCTGTGCCTGCAGGGCTGAGCTGCTGAGCTCTGGATCTGCCTCACTTGTAGCAGTGCTGCAGGGCTGAGCTGCTGGGCTCTGGATCTGCCTCACTTGTAGCAGAGCTGCAGGGCTGAGCTGCTGGGCTCTGGATCTGCCTCACTTGTAGCAGTGCTGCAGGGCTGAGCTGCTGGGCTCTGGATCTGCCTCACTTGTAGCAGTGCTGCAGGGCTGAGCTGCTGGGCTCTGGATCTGCCTCACTTGTAGCAGTGCTGCAGGGCTCAGCTGCTGGGCTCTGGATCTGCCTCACTTGTAGCAGTGCTGCAGGGCTGAGCTGCTGGGCTCTGGATCTGCCTCACTTGTAGCAGTGCTGCAGGGCTGAGCTGCTGGGCTCTGGATCTGCCTCACTTGTAGCAGTGCTGCAGGGCTTATTCTGGAGTGATGTGCACCCACAGCTCCTGGCCCTGCAGAATGCAGCCAGGCTATTTTTAATGCACTGCTTCATTCTGCACCTGCTACCCTAACAAGTTGCTTTTGTTTCCATTAGAGCCTCTTGTCTTGAGGAGTTTACAACTGCTGTGCAATGTGTGGTTCTGGGCTGGATCTTCCTCCACAGCTTAGGAGCAAAGATTTTTATCATTTAAAAGCAGCAGAAGTGCCTGGCAGCACTCAGAGCATCTGGGGGGTGTGTGTGTGTCATTGTAGAGGGTTTTCATAACTGGAATTCCTCCGTAGCCTCCTTTATTCATTCTGAAATGGAGCAGCACAGGCTGGAAGGATCTGTCCCCGAGGAGCCTGCAAAAGCAGACTTGCATGAGGAGTCATTCCCAACTGCTTCATCAGCCACGATATTGCAGTCAAATTATGAAATAAGAGATAAGACTCCTCAGCCTTTTTTCCCCACCCCCACCGTGGGGAGGGCCAGCCAGAGCTCAGCAGCTCTTGGAGAGGCTGGAGCCCGGTGTGGGGCTGCAGTGCCTTAGGTCACACACTCCCAAACTACAGCCCAGTGCAGTGCTGGAGGAGCTCCTGCCAGAGCTGCTGAGGGAAGCATCCACTGTTTGCTGCTGCCTTCTCCAGCAAGTAACCAAAGAGGCTTGGCTCCATCCTGCTCTTGCAGTGTGATTCTGCAGAGGGGCTCACTGACACCTGCATGTCTGCAGCCTTCTGGGCTACCTCCACAGCTAATGCCAAGGAAAAGGCTCTGCAAATGCTCCCCCATGGCTCAGCCCTGGGCCACAAGTGCACAACAGCCACCTGAATTGGTCTCTTCTCCCAGGCACCCGGCAGCAGAACAAGGGGACACAGCCTGAAGCTGTGCCAGGGCAGGTTCAGGCTGGATGTTAGGAGGAAGTTGTTGTCAGAGAGAGTGATTGGCATTGGAATGGGCTGCCCAGGGAGGTGGTGGAGTGGCTGTGGCTGGAGGTGTTGAAGCCAAGCCTGGCTGGGGCATTTAGTGCCATGGTCTGGTTGATTGGCCAGGGCTGGGTGCTAGGTTGGGCTGGCTGAGCTTGGAGCTCTCTTCCAGCCTGGTTGATTCTATGATTCTATGTTGTCTGCACCAAGGAGAGACAGCAGTAAGAGAATTATCACAGAATCACAGAACCTTAGAGGCGGGAAGAGACCTCCAGAAATCATCCAGTCCAACTCTCTGCCAAGGCAGCATCACCCAGGACAGGGCACACAGGAATGCATCCAGGTGGGTTTGGAAAGTCTCCAGGGAAGGAGACTCCACAACCTCTCTGGGCAGCCTGCTCCAGGGCTCTGCCACCCTCACACCAAAGAAGTTTCTGCTCATGTTGAGGTGGAAACTTCTCTGGTCCAGTTTGTAGCCTTTGCTCCTTGGCTTATTGCTGCTGAGCACCCAAAAGAGCCTGGCCCCAGGCACTGCCCCCCAGCCCTCAGGTATTTGTACACACTGATCAGATCTCCTCTCTCCTCTCCAGACTAACCAGCCCCAGGGCTCTCAGTCTCTCTCCACAGGGAGATGCTCAAGCCCCCCAGTCACCCTCATGGCTCTCTGCTGGTCTCTCTCCAGCAGGTCTCTGCCTCTCCCAAACTGGGGACCCCAGAACTGGACACAGTATTGCAGCTGTGGTCTCAGCAGAGCAGAGAATAGGGGGAGAAGAACCTCCCTAGCCCTGCTGGCCACAATCTTCCTGATGCCACCCAGGATGCCCTTGCCTCTCTTGGGCACAAGGGCACATTGCTGCCCACACTGAACTTGCTGCCCACCAGCACTCCAAGGGCTTTCTCTGTTCCACAGCATGCTTTGGGTTGGAAGGGACCTTTAAAGATCATCCAGCCCAACCCCATTGCCATGGGCAGGGTCATGCTCAACTAGGTGACACTGCTCACAGCCCCACCCAGCCTCAGCTTGCACGTTTCTGGGCAGGGGGCATCTGTTTGCAGGGCAGGGGGCACCTGCTTGCAGGAGTCTTCTTCCTTGCCCTGGAACTCTGCCGAGTGGCTTTGAGGCTTTGAGGTGTGCTTCACCTTTCCAGCAATGCTTGGTCTAGCAGTGATGGCAGCACCTACAAGGCACCTGCAGGGCTCCAGAGCCCTTGCCAAGCCTGTTGGGCATCTCTGCTTTTCAGGCCGGGTTCCACAGGTGCCCTCTCTGCCTGCCTGCTGGCAGCACTGCTCAGCTCAAGCCCACTGCCCTCTTTCTCTTCCAGTGTTCATGCTCTTGGCTGGGTTGCTCTGCAGTCAGGACAGTAACAGGGAAGGTCTCACAGATCTCCTCCACTGTTCACAGTCCTTCTGGAGTCTCCCTGTCCCACACCCTCTTGTGCAAAGCCAGGAATCCCTGGAGGTGTTTAAGGCCAGGCTGGATGAGGCTGTGGGCAGCCTGCTCTAGGGTAGGGTGTCCCTGCCCATGGCAGGGGGGTTGGAACTGCTGAGCCTTGTGGCCCCTTCCAACCCTGACTGGTTCTCTGATTCTATGAACCAGGGCAGGCAGGAAGCAAGGTGGCAGTTTGGAGTAATTGCCCAGCCCTGCACCAGTACCAACCACCTGCAGGGCAAATTGCATCCCAAGTTCCCACAAAAGCAAGGTCCTGGGCTGATTTCTGCCCTGTGTGGCCCAGAAGCAGCCAGAAATGATGGTGCAAAAGCTCAGTGCCAAACACATTTGAGACATCTCCATAAATCAAGCCAAATCACTGCATCCACAGCATGCTGAATTCAAGGCATGGCTTTGGGTCACAGAACCACAGCATGGTAGGGGCTGGAAAGGATCTCCGAAGACATTTGAGTCCAACCCCTCTGCCAGAGCAGGGTGACCTAGGGCAGGTCACACAGGAACACATCCAGGAGGGCTTTGAAAGTCTCCAGAGACTCCACAGCTTCTTTTAACTGTGTTCAAGTGGACAACAAAAATGCACTGCTTCCCCCTCTGGATGTCAATTCTCCTACTGCAAGACTCCTAGACCCAGTTTCTTTGCCCAGCCCTTCCACTCCCTCTCCTTGGCTCTCTGCAAATTCCTGGCAGGGACTTTCCCAGCAGTCATCTGGCCTGGACCAGAAGCAGGAGTGCTGAACCACCTCCTTGCAGCAGTCAGCTGGCCTGGACCAGAAGCAGGAGTGCTGAACCACCTCCTTGCAGCAGTCAGCTGGCCTGGACCAGAAGCAGGAGTGCTGAACCACCTCCTTGCAGGAAATCACAACTAATGGTGCAGACAATTGCAATTTGCACAGGCTGGGAGCTTGCAAACCCTGAATCATAGAATCATAGAGTTAACCAGGTTGGAAGAGAGCTCCAAGCTCAGCCAGCCCAACCTAGCACCCAGCCCTATCCAGTCAACTAGACCATGGCACTAAGTGCCCCATCCAGGCTTCTCTTGAACACCTCCAGGCATGATGCCTCCACCACCTCCCTGGGCAGCCCATTCCAATGCCAATCACTCTCTCTGACAACAACTTCCTCCTCACATCCAGCCTCAACCTCCCCCAACACAGCTTCAGACTGTGTCCCCTTGTTCTGGCCCTGCCTGCCTGGCAGCAGAGCCCAACCCCACCTGGCTACAGCCTCCCTGCAGGCAGCTGCAGGCAGCAATGAGCTCTGCCCTGAGCCTCCTCTGCTGCATGCTGCACACCCCCAGCTCCCTCAGCCTCTCCTCACAGGGCTCTGCTCCAGGCCCCTCCCCAGCCTTGTTGCCCTTCTCTCAACACCTTCCAGCACCTCAACAGCTCTCTTGAATTGAGGAGCCCAGAACTGGACACAGCACTGGAGGTGTGTCCTGAGCAGTGCTGAGCACAGGGGCACAAGAACCTCCCCTGTCCTGCTGCCCACACTGCTCCTGAGCCAGCCCAGGATGCCATTGGCTCTGCTGCCCACCTGGGCACACTGCTGCCTCCTCTTCAGCTACTATCTACCAATACCCTCAGGTCCCTTTCTTCCTGGCTGCTCTCCAGCCACTCTGACCACCTTACCCTAACAAGGGGGTGGCCCCTGGGGGGGTCACCAGCCAAAGGGGGCTGTGGGCTCTGCTACCGCTGCATCCAAGTAAGGGAATCCTCACACTGCAGAGGTCCCCCTGGGAGGGTCAGACTCGGGCCACTGAGTCCTTCTTATCAGGGCTGCCTGCCAAGTAGTTCCTAGGAGTAAGTGTGGCTCTGGTACCTCCACTGCCTCCCCAGTGAAAGAATGGCTTGGCAGGGCCCGAGCTGGTGGTAGTAAATCAGCGCAGGGCAGCAGAGGTCGGCGATAAACTGGAGCCATCCATCACTGCGTCACTCAGCTATGCCAGCCCGCAGCAGGCCCAGGCTACTGTGCTCTGCAAGGGCCCTGCTGCAGAGAATGAAGCCTGTCATGTCCTCAGCAAAAGAGGGAAACAGGACCTCTGCTCTGCCCAGGAGGGCACTGCTGCGGCTGCGCTGCCTCCGCTGTGCTAGCGTCGCCTGGCGGGGCTGAGCCACAGCACCGTGCCCTGGGTGCCAGGGTGACATCTGCTGCAGCAGCTACAGTCCAGGCAGGAGAGGCAGCTCCATGGAGCAGAATTGTTTGGGTGGGAAAAGACCTCTGAGGTCATCCAGTCCAATCACCAACCCAACCCCACCATGGCCACCAGACCCTGTTCCCAAGCACCATGGCCACAGCTCTCTGCAGCACCTCCAGCCATGGGCACTCCACCACCTCCCTGGGCAGCCTCTGCCAGTCCCTGACCACTCTGGCACCAAAGACATTTTTCCTCAGCAGCTCCCTCAGCTGCTCCTCCCCAGCCCTGTTCTCCAGACCCTTCCCCAGCTTTCTTGCCCTTCTCTGGACCTGCTCCAGCTCCTCAAAGTCCTTGCAGTAAGAGGCCCAGAACTGAACCCAGCACTCAAGCTGTGGCCTCAGCAGTGCCCAGTTCAGGGACACAATCCCTGCCCTGCTCCTGCTGGCCACACCACTGCTGCTCCAGGCCAGGCTGCTGGTGCCCTTCTTGGCCACCTGGGCACACCCTGGCTCATCTTCACCCATCACCCCCAGGTCCTTTCTCTGCTGGGCCGTCTCCAGCCACTCTGCCCCAGTCCTCGAGCATTCCTGGGGCTGTTGTGACCCAGCTGCAGGACCCAGCACTTGGCCTTGCTGAACCTCACACAGCTGACCCCAGCCCATGGATCCAGCCTGGCCAGGTCCCTCGGCAGAGCCTTCCTGCCCTCCGGTGGATCCACACTGAGACCTAACTCCCTGTCATCTGCAAACCTACTTAAGGAGGCTCCATCTCCTCCTCTGCATCATTGATAAAGAGATCAAAGAGAACTGACCCCAGCACTGACCCTGGGCAACACTTGTGACTGGCACCAGCAGCAGCTAGCTCCATTCCCCACCCCTCTCTGTGCCCAGGCAGGCAGTTTTTACCCCAGCAAAGTGCCCACTCACTGAAGCCATCAGCTGCCAGTTTCTCCAGGAGGATGCTGTGGGGAGCAGTGCCAAAGGTGTCAGGATAAGGCCCCACTGGCACAGGGGGCATTAAGCAGAGTGTGTCCAGCAGATCAAAGGAGGTTCCTCTTCCCCCTCTACTCTGCCCTGCTGAGACCTCATCTTGAGCACTGCCTTCAGTTTTGGGCTCTCCTGCTCAAGAGGGACAGGGATCTGCTGGAGAGAGTCCAAGGAAGGGCTACGAGGATGAGGGGACTGCAGCACTGCCTGGTGTGAGGAGAGGCTGAGGGCCCTGGGGCTGCTTAGTCTGCAGAAGAGAAGACTGAGAGGGGATTGAATCAATGCCTATAACTATCTGAGGGCTGGGGGTCAGGAGGGGGGGGACAGGCTCTGCTCACTGCTCCCTGGGACAGGACAAGCAGCAGTGGATGGAAGCTGCAGCACAGGAGGTTCCAGCTCAACACAAAGGGAACTTCTTGCCTGGAAGGGTCCCAGAGCCCTGGCACAGGCTGCCCAGAGAGGCTGTGGAGTCTCCTTCTCTGGAGCCTTTCCAGGCCTGTCTGGATGTGTTCCTGTGTGCCCTGAGCTGGGCTGTGTGGTCCTGCTCTGGCAGGGGGCTTGGACTCAGTGACCTCTCTGGGTGCCTTCCAACCCCCTGACATCCTCTGATCCCGTGGTCCTATTACCTCTCCAGGCTCCTAGAGGGGGACCACACCGACTGGGCTGTCCGGGGCAGCAGCTGGGTTAGCTGAGGCTCCCCCAGGCCTGTTCAGCTCTGGCTTACAGAGGCTTGCCCCAGCGTGACTCAGGGGCTTTATTTTCCCTCTGTGAGTAGTGCTTGGTGCTCACAGGTGGCTTTGAAGGCAGAGCCTCCCTCCTTTCAACTTTGCTCTTCTTAGGATCTGGACACATAAACCCTGCTGTGGGAAGCTCATCATTGATTACTTCTGGCTGCCTAACTGCTCTCACCATAGCTTTTGAGACTCAAAGGGCAGTGCTGGCTCTCCCTCTCCCTGCTGTCTTCCTCTCCTTCCCTCCAGCACTGCAAGGCAATATTTAGTGGGAGGCTGAGGCTATCTGCAATTCCCACTGCAAATCCCTTTCCATCAGCAAGTACCTCCAGCAGGTGTGACTAAGGGAAAGGTTTGCCCTTCCTGCTTGCCTGGGAGCTCAGGTCTGCTGCTGCTGTGGGAGAAGGCTGGTGCCAGGCTCTGCAGACTAAGTGGCTGCTAATTCCTCCCTGCTCTGGCACTGGCATCAGGCTGGGGTGCAGGACTTTGCTTGCTGGCCCTTCCAGGAACCCGGGCAGCGAGAGCAAGGGAAGCATGCCTGATCCTGGAAGGTTCCAGAGCAGAGTGCCAGGAGGAGAATGCTGACAGTGCTGGCAAGCACTGCCCGCAGGATGCAGCAGAGGAGAGCAGCCTGTAAATCACTGCCCCAGCAAAGGCAGGCAGGGAAAACAGGAAGGAAAGGATTAAACACTCCTGCTAAGGCTTTCTCTGAGCTACTCAGCAGTTCTTTTTCCACAGTGCTTCTGCTCCTGGCCATGGTCTTGCCCTGTCCTCCAAGTTCCCTCTCTCTTGGCTTTAAACTAGAGCCAAATAGCAGTGAGAGGCAGCCTTGGCCTCCTCCAGAGCCCCTGTGCTGCCCCTTCCCAAAAATCAGCCCTGTCTGGGATGAGATCCATGCCTGGGGAGGTTCAACCACCTCCTAACCACAAATATCCTGGGCAGAGCTTGGCACCTGTAAAATGCAAGTCCTTTACCTGCCTCAGAGGGACGTTGAGAGGATAAATGGTTTAAGGTCACAGAATCACAGAGCTGGTTTGGTTCTGCAGGATGCTGACTCTGCCTTTCTCCTGGGGGGGGCTGGAGGGTCTGCATTTATTTTGATAGAGTCATAGAATCATAGAATTGTTTGGGTTGCAAGAGTCCTCCAGGCTCACCCAGTCCAACCTGCAACCCAACCCCACCATGGCCACCAGACCCTGGCCCCAGGTGCCATGGCCACAGCTCTCTGCAACACCTCCAGCCATGGGCACTCCACCACCTCCCTGGGCAGCCTCTGCCAATCCCTGACCACTCTGACACCAAAGACATTTTTCCTCCTCTCCAACCCAATCCTCCCTTGGCACAAGTTCAGGACATTTCCTCTCCTTCCATCACCTGCTCCTAGGGAGCAGAGCCCAACCCCCACCTGCCTGCAGCCTCCTCTCAGGGAGCTGCAGAGAGCAATGAGCTCTGCCCTCAGCCTCCTCTGCTCCACACTAACCCCCCCAGCTCCCTCAGCTGCTCCTCCCCAGCCCTGTTCTCCAGACCCTTCCCCAGCCCTGTTGCCCTTCTCTGGCCAGTGTCCTGGCCCTGGGAAGCACACACTAGTGGGGACCAGCTGGGCTTGCTACTTCTCTCCAGCTTCTGTGATTCCATTTTGCTGTTCCCCTGCAGTTCCCATTCTGTTTTCCTCTCCTGTTGACCTGTCCAAAAGAGCCAGCCTGGATACTTCCAGTTTCTGCTGCATTTTAACACTCTTCACATCTGTTAAAAGGAAGCCAAAGATTTCCCTGCCTTGGATGATGTCAGTGGATGTGCAGAATGAACATGATAGAGAGGGCAGCATGAACTGTGTCCAGTAGCTGAGCTTTGTGTGGCCCAAGAGAAACAGGAGAGCTGAGGAAGGACTTGTGACAGGGGCTGGGAGTGATGGGATGAGAGACAATGGATTAAATCTTGAGGAGAGGAGATTGAGGCTGGAGATGAGGAAGAAATACTTTGCAGTGAGGGTGGTGAGACACTGGCACAGGTTGCCCAGGGAGGCTGTGGATGCCTCCTCCCTGGAGGTGCTCAAGGCCAGGCTGGATGAGGCCCTGAGCCAGCTGTGCTGGTGGGAGGTGTCCCTGCCTGGGGCAGGGGGTTGGAACTGGCTGTTCTTGGAGGTCCCTTCCAACCCAGCCCATTCCATGCACTATGAATCTCTGGATTCTATAAACCAGATGACTGCACAGCAAAGTTATCCCTAGAAGAAGAATCAAGGCTGAGGGGCAGCAAAATGATTCCCTGCACTTGCCTGCCTGCAAAGCCTGGCTCTGGGCTCTGGCACTCCCATCAGTGCCTGCAACGACCACTCTGAGCCTGAACCAAAGGCAGATGCTGCTGATGGAGTCCTCATGGGCCTCAGGAGGCTCAGGATCCTGCTCTAGGTTTGCAGTTGGTTTTTCTTTTTGCCCTTGCTTAACTTTTTTAGGCTTTAGCCAAACTTCTCAGGTGTTTATCACAAGAAGTCACAGTGCCCTGAGGGGCTCAGTTTCCATGTGCCAGGAGCAATGAGATCTCCATGCTGCACACCCCCAGCTCCCTCAGCTGCTGCTCCCCAGCCCTCTTCTCCAGACCCTTCCCCAGCTTTGCTGCCCTTCTCTGGACCTGCTCCAGCTCCTCAGTGGAGTGAAGGGCCCAAAACTGAACCCAGCACTCAAGATGCAGCCTCACCATAGAGCCACAGAGTGGGCTGAGTTGGAAAGGACCTTAAAGATTACTGAGCTCCAGCCCCCTGCCATGGGCAGGGACACCTCCCACCAGCACAGCTCGCTCAGGGCCTCATCCAGCCTGGCCTTGAACACCTCCAGGGAGGGGACATCCACAGCCTCCCTGGGCAGCCTGTGCCAGTGTCTCACCACCCTCACTGCAAACAATTTCTCCCTTGTCTCCAGTCTCACTCTCCCCTCTCCCAGCTCAAAGCCATTGTCCCTCATTCTGGCACTCCCAGCCCTTGTCACAAGTCCCTCCCCAGCTCTCCTGGAGCCCCTTCAGGCACTGGCAGGCTGCTCTAAGGTCTCCCTGCAGCCTTCTCTTCTCCAGGCTGAGCAGCCCCAACTCTCCCAGCCTGTCCCCACAGCAGAGCTTCTCCAGCCTTTTAATCATCTTCATGACCTCCTCCTGACCCACTCCAACAGTTCCATGTCCTTCTTGTGCTGGGGGCACCAGAACTGGATGCAGGACTCCAAGTGGTGTCTCACAAGAGCAGAGTGAAGGGGGAGAATCACCTCCCTCAGCCTGCTGACTGCAGGGCAGTTGGACCCAGATGATCTGCACAGGACCCTTCCAACCCAAAGCCATTCCATGGCTCTCTTTACTTCCAAATCCCAGACAGTATTTTGGGCAGTGCCTGGTGACTGCCCCAGGCACAGCCTCTTGTGTCTTCTTTCTCTATCACCCAGAGACTCTGGGCAGTGCTGGGGCCAGCCTGGTGCTGTTACTGTGCCTCCCTCCTGTTAGCCCTTTCGATTGCCTCAGTGTTTGCTGTCCAGTCTGAAAGATCTACTGCTTGAGAGGCTGCAGAGCTGGGCACAAGCCAGCCTCAGGAGGTTCAACAGGGCCCAGTGCAGGATCCTGCAGCTGGGTCAGGGCAATCTCAGGCACTGATACAGGCTGGGCAGGGACTGGCTTGAGAGCAGCCCTGAAGGAAAGGCCTTGGGGGTGCTGGTGGGTGAGAAGCTCAGCATGAGCCAGCAGTGTGCACTGGCAGCCCAGATGCCAACCAGAGCCTGGGCTGCAGCAAGAGCAGTGTGGGCAGAGGGCCAGGGAGGGGATTCTGAGAGCCCACCTGGAGCACTGTGCCCAGCTCTGGAGCCCCTGGCACAGGAACCATCTGGAGGTGCTGGAAGGTGTCCAGAGCAGGGCGAGGAGGATGAGCAGAGAGTTGGAGCTGCTCTGCTGTGGGGACAGGCTGAGAGAGTTGGGGCTGTACAGGCTGGAGAGGAGAAGGCTCCAGGGAGACCTTCTTGTGGCCTTCCAGTGTCTGAAGTGGGCTACAAGAGAGCTGGGGAGGGACTTGTTAGGCTGTCAGTGAGTGATAGGGCTGGGGGGATGGATCATAGAATCATAGAACCAACCAGGCTGGAAGAGAGCTCCAAGCTCAGCCAGCCCAACCTAGCACCCAGCCCTGCCCAACCAACCAGACCATGGCACTAAGTGCCCCAGCCAGGCTTGGCTTCAACACCTCCAGCCACAGCCACTCCACCACCTCCCTGGGCAGCCCATTCCAATGCCAATTACTCTCTCTGCCAGGAACTTCCTCCTCACATCCAGCCTCAACCTGCTCTGGCACAGCTTCAGGCTGTGTCCCCTTGTTCTGTTGCTGGGTACCTGGCAGCAGAGCCCAACCCCACCTGGCTACAGCCTCCCTGCAGGTAGCTGCAGACAGCAATGGGATCACCAAGCTAGAGGAGGGGAGAATGATATTGGATGTTAGGAAGAAGTTCTTCACCATGAGGTTGGTGAGAGCCTGGCACAGGTTGCCCAGGGAGGTGGTGGAAGCCTCATCCCTGGCAGTTTTTAAGGCCAGGCTGGATGTGGCTCTGAGCAACCTGCTCTGGTGTGAGGTGTCCCTGCCCATGGCAGGGGGTTGGCACTGGATGATCCTTGATGTGCCTTGAGCCCTGACCATTCTGTGGCTCTCTAACAGGGACAGGGTGCAATAGGATGGAGCCAAACACTATCAGATGATGGAGAAATTACAGCTTGGACTTATGTCCATAATTAGCTGAAGCAACACCCAAGGTACAAGTGCCTTGCACTTGGGTTCCAGAGGAGGATGTCCTGTGCAAACTCTTCCCTTAAAGCTCAAGCTCAAGATCTTTTCAGAAAGAGGCCTTCTGAATTTGGGGTGTTGCTGCCTGTCTCCTCCTTGCCAGTGCCTTTGGGTGGGAGGTTGCCATGTCCTCAGCTGAGCCAAGCAAACAGTCTTGGTGAGCTAAACAGATCCCAGAGTCCCAGAGTGCAGGTGGGAAGGGACCCCCAGGACCCTCTGTCCAACCCTTCCAGCTCACAGCTGAGCTGAGCTGGGCCAGCTCCCTGCCAGGCTGAGCCTTCACACTGTCCCATGCAGGGCACTCCACTGCTCCCCTTGGGAGATGTTTCCAGCCTCTGACTGTTCCCAGAGGCAAACCTTCCCTCCTGCAGTCCCATGGGGATGTCCCCAGCAGTAGCTTGTCCCCATCACCCCTTGGCTGTGCCATGGCACTGCTCATACAGAGGAGTCTCCATGCCCCTGGCAGCCTCCCTCCATGTATTGGTACATGGGGACAAGGTCTGCCCTGAGCTTTCTCCTCTCCAGGCTGCACCACCCCAGCTCTCTCAGTGTTCCTTCACATGGCAGCAGAGTTACTTCAGTGACTGGACTCCAGAAATGGCAGTTCTCAAATGCAGGCCAGCAGACAAGGGCATGTTTCTTGAACTGCTTTGGCTACACCTGCAAGAACATCTCCAGTGCCATCCCTCCCTGGCAATCAAACCCATGCCAGTGATTCCCACCAAAGCAGGACTGGCAGAGCATGACCTATTTGTGTCCATATCTGTGTGATGCCTTCGTGGGTACTTTGCCCATGAGGCAGCTTCAGCAGAAGGAGGCTCACAGAGTCACAGCATCACAGAGTGTCAGGGGCTGGAAGGGCCCTCAAAAGCTCTTCCAGCCCAACCCCCTCTGCCAGAGTGGGAACACCCAGGGCAGGTCACACAGGAACAGATCCAGGAGGGTTCTGGAGGTCTCCAGAGAAGGAGCAGCTCTGCTTTCAGTGAGAATACACAACTCTCTGTTTCCAGCACCATCCAATGGCTCTGCATTGGCTTGGACTAAAAATGCTGTGCCCAGCAGCAGGGAGGGGATTGTGCCCTTGGACTCGGCTCTGGGGAGGCCACAGCTCAAGTGTGTGCTCAGTTTGGGGCACTGCAACACAGGAGAGATGTGGAGGTGCTGGAGCAGGTCCAGAGGAGGGCAAGGAAGCTGTGAAGGGCCTGGAGAGTAAATCTTATGAGGAGTGACTGAGGGAGCTGGGGATGGTTGGTGTGAAACAGAGGAGGCTGAGGGCAGAGCTGAGCACTGTCTGCAGCTGCCTGAAGGGACACTGTGGAGAGGCTGCTGCTGGGCTCTGCTCACAGGTAGCTGGAGACAGAAGAAGGAGGAATGGCCTCAAGCTGAGCCTGGGGAGGTTTAGATTGGACATTAGGAAAAGGTTTTAAGGGACAAAGTGGTCAGGGAGTGGAATGAGCTGCCCAGGGAGGTGGTGGAGTCGCCCACCCTGGCTGGTTTGGATGTGGTGCTTGGGCTATGGTTTAAGGTGACTCTTGTAGAGCAGGGCTGTAGGTTGGGCTTGGTGCTCCTGAGGGGCTTTGCCAACCTGGATGGTTCTGTGAGTCTGTGGTTACTGCTGAAGGGCACTCGAATAAAGAGCCTAATAAGGAGCTGCCATGGCTGGCAGGTCCCTGGGACCACTCTGCTCTCAGCAAAGCCAGCAGGAGCAGGCTGTGCCCTGGCAGCCTGAGCACAGGCATCCCTGCAAGCTCCACTTGCAGTCCCTCCTCCCCTGCTGTTCCCAGGGCAGCCTGCCTGCTGTTTGCTCTCGGTGCTGGGGCAGACTGGTGCTGTCAGCTCTGGCTTCCCCAGGAGTGATGAGGTGGGACAGGCAGAGCCCCAGCTCCAGGGGAACAAGGAGCACTCATTCCTCTGGCACAAGCCTCCTGCCTTTCGTCACCTCATGTCCCCTGCCTGCTAGAGGCAATGCTTTTTCCCACTGCTTTGGCCTGCCTGGAAACTCAAGGAAAACAAACTGGGCTGGGGCACACCTGGCAGGGCTCAGTAAATGCTTCCTTGGCCTGCTCAGCCCCTCTGGCTTTGAGCACTTTGCAGAGTGCCACGGACAGAGATGTAGCTGACATTCAGTGGCACTGGGCTCCGCAGGCTCCAGACCCTGGCTGATGTCACTTGTTATGGCAGCCTTGGAGCTCTGGGGACAGAGCCACTCTTACCCCGAAGCATGCATTGACAATCTCAAGATAACACTCCTGGGACAGACTCAGGGGCCCTGTTCCAGCCCCTAAGGCAACCTCCAGAAAGTTGTTTGTTATTTATGTTCCCTATCTGGAGTTGCTGTTTGCCTTGCAGCGAGTCTGGGAGGAGAGCTGCTAACAAGAACAAAGCTTCCTGCCTTGGTCTGCTGGCAGCTCTGTGCCCAGAGGCAGGAAAGCTCCTCCAAAGGTGAACACACTGAAGCTAACCTAGGGAAAGAAGCACAGCCTGTGCTGGGGTCCTGCAAGCAAAGCCACTGGGACTGGGGTGTGAGTGAGACTGGATCTTACTCTGACTAAATCCTAGAGCCATAGAGAGGTTTAGGTGGGACAGGAGCTCAAAGCTCAGCCAGCTCCAACCCCCTGCCATAGGCAGGGACACCTCTCACTAGAACAGGTTGCTCAAGGTCTCATCCAGCCTGGGCCTGAACACCTCCAGGGAGGTTGTGGGGCACAGAAGCACCCAATGTGATCTTTGATCTTTGATCACATTGGGTACTTCTGTGCTCCACAACCTCCCTGGGCAACCTGTGCCAGTGTCTCACCACCCTCAACCTGTGCCAGTGTCTCACCACCCTCACTACAAACAACTTCTGCCTAACATCCACTTTCAATCTCCCCTCTGCCACTTCAAACCCATTCCTCCTCCTCCTGCCATTCCCAGACCTTGTCAATAGTCCCTCCCCAGCCCTCCTGCAGCCCCCTGCAGATCCTGCAAGGCCACTCCAAGGTCTCCTCCAAGCCTTCTCTTCTCCAGGCTGCAGAGCCCCAACTCTCTCAGCCTGTGCTCAGAGCAGAGCTGCTGCAGCCCTCTCAGCATCTTGGTGGCCTCCTCTGCACTGGCTCCAACACTTCCATGTCCTGCTTGTGCTGGGGGCTCCAGAACTGCCCCCAGGACTGCAGTTGGGGTCTGAGGGGAGCAGAGGCAAGGGGCAGAATCCCCTCCCTTGCCCTGTGCCCACACTGCTCTTGCTGCAGCTCAGCACAGGGTTGTGTCTGGGCTGCACTCACACTGAAGGCTCCTGTGGAGCTTTGCATCAACCCAGACCTCCAGGGCCTGTTCCTCAGGGCTGCTCTCAGCCATTTGCCACCCAGCCTGGAGTTGTGCTTGGGATTGCACTCACCCAGGTGCAGGACTTGGCATTGTTGAGTGCCATGAGGTTGGCCTGGGCACAGCTCTGCAGCCTGTCCAGCTCCCTCTGGATGGATCTCTGCCCTTTGGCAAGTCAACTGTGCCACACATTTGGTGCCATCTGCTTGGTTCAGTTGCTCTGTCCATGCCACTGACAAAGCTGTTCCACAGCACTGGTGCCAGGACTGAGCCCTGAGGGAGCCATTTGGCACTGGTCTGCAGGTGGACACTGTGCCCTTGATCCCCACTGTCTGCATGCCACCAGCCAGCCAGTTCCTCATCCAGCAGTGCTGCACCCATGCAGTCCATGTTCTTCCAGTTTGGTGACCAGGATGCCCTGTGGGACATCTATGAAGCCCACCCTGTTGTGCAGAAACCCTTCACATGCAACAGCAGGGGAGGCAAAGACACTCTGTGGTCTGTTCCTCAGCCCCGAGGAGAGAGTTGCCTTTCCTGCTGCTTTATTCTGCCCTGATCCACTGCTTGAGACACAGCAGTGAGGACAGGAGCAGGCAAGCTGCTGAGCACAGAATGCTGAACGTTAGAATGGACCTTAAAGGTCATCTGGCTCCAGCTCCCTGCACTCAGCAGGGGCAGCTTCAATGAGATCAGGTTGCTCAGAGCTGCATTCAGCCTGACCTGGAACGGGGCAGCTGCCAGCACTCTGGGCAGCCTGGGCCAGTGTTTCACTAGCCCCAGTGTGAAAAGTTTCTTCTTCTGGCTGCCCTAAACCTTCTCTTTCAGTTGAAGCCATCAGCCCTTGTCCTGTCCCCACAGGCCCTGCTATAAAGTCTGTCCCCAGCTTTCTGCTCAGCCCTTCAACCACTGCAAGGCCACCAGAAGGGCTCCCTGCAGCCTTCTCCTCTCCAGGCTGCCCAAGCCCCACTCTCAGCCTGGGCTCAGCCCTGCCAGCACTGCTGTGGCCTCCTCTGGCCCTGCTCCAACAGGTCCTGTCTGTGCTGTGCTGAGAACTCCAGCACTGCAGGGGGGGCTCAGCAGGGCACAGCAGAGGGGCAGAATCCCCTCCCTGCCCCTGCTGCCCACACTGCTGGGATCAGCCCAAGACACAGCTGTTCTCCAGGCTGGACAACTGCTGGGGATCAGCCCAGGACAGGCTGTCTCTGGGCTGTGGGTGCTCAGTGCCAGCTTGTGTCCCCCTTTTCACCCACCAGCACCCCCATTCCCTCTCCTCAGGATGGCTTTCCAGCCCTTCACCCCCCACTGCATTTGTGCTTGGGGTTGCCCCTGTGCAGAACCTTGCATTGGCCTCACACAGGTTCACTTCTGCAGCTGGCCCAGGTCCCTCTGGGTCACAATCCACCTCTCAGGCAGGTGGTGTCCCACTCGCAAGGCAGAGCACTTCCATGCCAACCTTGTCCAGTTGTTGGGCACCCAAAAAAGCAGTGGGGGCAGCTGGCACACCTTGGCACTTGCCACAGGCTTCAGGCCTCAGCCTCAGTCCCACCACCCTCAGCAGGCTCTCCTCTGGCCTCACAGGCATTTATCTAATGCCAACTGCAGTGCTCCATGCCAAGAGGAGGCCAACAACTGCTGCTCTATTGCAGACCAAAGCCTGAGCCAACTGGCAACCTCCAGCTGCTCTCTGGGATACCTGCAGCAGGAAGGTCCTGAATGCCTTCTTCGCCTCAGTTTTCAACAGTAAGGAAGGAGGAGGAGAAGAATGGCCTCTTGAACTGGGGGATGGGGTCAGGGAGCAGTGTGTTCCCCTGGAAATCCATGAAGAATTAGTTCAGGACCTGCTGAGCCACCTGGACACCCACAAGTCCATGGGACCAGATGGGATCCATCCCAGGGTGCTGAGAGAGCTGGCAGCTGAGCTGGCCAAGCTGCTCTCCATCATTTTCCAGCAGTCCTGGCTCACCAGAGAGGTTCCAGGAGACTGGAAAATGGCCAACGTGGTCCCCATCCACAAGAAGGGTCGGATGGAGGAACCTGGGAACTACAGACCTGTCAGCCTGACCTCAGTGCCAGGGAAACTGATGGAGCAGGTTAGCTTGGGGGTGATAAGAGCACACCTGAGGGATGGCAAAGGGCTCAGGTCCAGCCAGCATGGGTTTAGGAAGGGCAGATCCTGCCTTTCTAACCTGATCTCCTGCTATGATCAGGTGACTGCTTGGTGGCTGTGGGGAGGCCTGTGGATGTGGTCTGTCTGGACTTCAGCAAGGCCTTTGACACTGTCCCCCACAGCAAACTGCTGGCTAAGCTGTCAGCCCATGGCTTGGATGGCAACACTCTGTGCTGGGTTAGGAACTGGCTGGAGGGCTGAGCCCAGAGAGTGGTGGTGAATGGTGCCACATCCAGCTGGCAGCTGTCACTAGTGGTGTCCCTCAGGGATCAGTGCTGGGCCCCATCCTCTTTAACATCTTCATAGATGATCTGGATGAGGGCATGGAGTCAGTCATCAGCAAGTGTGCAGATGACACCAAGCTGGGGGCAGATGTGGCTGGGTTGGAGGGCAGAAGGGCTCTGCAGCAGGACCTTGACCGCCTGGACAGATGGGCAGAGTCCAAGGGGATGGCTTCAATAGCTCCAAGTGCAGGGTGCTGCACTTTGGCCACAGCAACCCCATGCAGAGATACAGGCTGGGGTCAGAGTGGCTGAGAGCAGCCAGACAGAGAGGGATCTGGGGGTGCTGATTGATACCCACCTGAACATGAGCCAGCAGTGTGCCCAGGTGGCCAAGAGAGCCAGTGGCATCCTGGCCTGCATCAGGAATGGTGTGGTCAGCAGGAGCAGGGAGGTCATTCTGCCCCTGTACTCTGCACTGGTTAGACCACACCTTGAGTGCTGTGTTCAGTTCTGGGCCCCCCAGTTTAGGAGGGACATTGAGATGCTTGAGCATGTCCAGAGAAGGGCAACGAGGCTGGGGAGAGGCCTTGAGCACAGCCCTATGAGGAGAGGCTGAGGGAGCTGGGATTGTTTAGCCTGGAGAAGAGGAGGCTCAGGGGAGACCTTATTGCTGTCTGCAACTACCTGAGGGGAGGTTGTGGCCAGGAGGAGGTTGCTCTCTTCTCTCAGGTGGCCAGCACCAGAACGAGAGGACACAGCCTCAGGCTGTGCCAGGGGAGATTTAGGCTGGAGGTGAGGAGAAAGTTCTTCCCTGAGAGAGTCATTGGACACTGGAATGGGCTGCCCGGGGAGGTGGTGGAGTCGCCGTCCCTGGAGCTGTTCAAGGCAGGACTGGACGTGGCACTTGGTGCCATGGTCTGGCCTTGAGCTCTGTGGTAAAGGGTTGGACTTGATGATCTGTGAGGTCTCTTCCAACCCTGATGATACTGTGATGATATTTATGATAAGTGCCCAGGCAAAGCTGACCCAAAGGTCTTAGCTCAGGGAGGCAGGGCTGGCAAGGAATCATGGGCTCAGGGAGCCATGGAATCATGGGCTCAGGGAGCCAGGGATGGCATGGAATCATGGGCTCAGGGAGCCATGGAATCATGGGCTCAGGGAGCCAGGGATGGCATGGAATCATGGGCTCAGGGAGCCATGGAATCATGGAATCAAGGAGACATAGAATTATAGAACCAAAGAATCACAGAATCACAGAGTCATAGAATGGTTTGGGCTGTAAGGGACCTCCAAAGCTCACCCAGCCCAACCCTCTGCTCTCAGCAGGGACATCTCCACTAGAGCAGGCTGCCCACAGCCCTGTCCAGCCTCACCTTGAGTATCTCCAGGGATGTGGCCTCAAAAGAAAGATCTGTCAGAGACTGGAGATGATGCAGAGAGACTGGTGGAAGGTCTGAACTGGTCATTGCTGGTCTCTGCAAGAGTAAGCCTTAGCAAGTGCTACCTGGGGCACACTTTGCTCTCTCATACCCTTTTTTAACCCAGCATTTTCACTCTTGAAAGCTCTGAAGGGAAACTGCTTCATGAGACATCAGTGAAACAGTTCCTTAAATGCTGCATTCAAAGGCAGCCCTGCCAGGGAATCTGGGGGCAAACATCAGGTCAGTGGTGCTGAAGATGCTAAGTCCTGCTTGCCTTTCTGTCCTCTTGGACGATGAGAAGAGGAGCAGGAGAGCAATGAGGTTCAGATTTGGGCTCCTCAGTCCAAGAAGGACATTGAGGGACTGGAGCTGATCCAGAGAAAGGCAACAAAGCTGGGGAAGGGTCTGGAGAACAGGGCTGGGGAAGAGCAGCTGAGGGAGCTGGGGGGGTTAGTGTGGAGCAGAGGAGGCTGAGGGCAGAGCTCATTGCTCTCTGCAGCTGCCTGAGAGGAGGCTGCAGGCAGGTGAGGGTTGGGTTCTGCTCTCTGGTATCAGACAACAGGACAAGAAGAAATGTCCTGGAATTGTGCCAGGGGAGGGTTAGGTTGGATAGCAGAAGGAATTTCTTCCCTGCAAGGATTCTCAAAGGCTGGCAGAGGCTGCCCAGGGAGGTGGTTGAATGCCATCCCTGGAAGTGTTTCGGAGGCAGAGCTGTGGTGCTGAGGGCCTGGTTCAGCCCCAGCCTTGGCAGAGTTGGAGAGTGGTTGGACTGGATGAGCTGAAAGGGCTTTGGCAGCTGAGGCAATTCTGTGATTCTCTGACTGAAGGAAGGAAGAGAAGTGAGCAGATCAGGAAGGCTTCAGCAGGCTCCCATCTGCAGGAGTCTGCGCTGTGGATGGGCACAGCGAAAGCAGCCAAAGCGCTGGCATCTCACCTGTCAGCTTTGCTCTCCCTGCTGTGGAACTGCAGGAAGCTGCAGCCACGGGGCCAGAGAGACAGCACATGGCAAGAGGAAAGCTGCTGAGGAGTTCTGGGCACTGCCTTCTGCAGCAAGGAAATCCTTCCAGGTGTTAAACCTATTCTCACTGGGAGGCTGACCTGGATTTGTCCCACAGGCACTTTCTAAACGCACAGCACTGATAAGATTTTCTCTGCAGTGTCTTATCTGTGAGTAATTCCTCTTCTGTGTCCTGGGAAAACATCAGTAATAGGCAGCAACAGAGGGGAGTCAATCCCAGGGCACTAGACCAGGGCCAGGTTGGGTCTATTGGCAGTCTCACCTCTGCTCTTGGTTTCTGCTCTACCCCAGTGCAGTCCTGCAGGGCAGGGATCACCAAAGGGGGATGCTGACAGCTAGGCAAAGGACACTGAAAGTTGTCAGCTGCAGGAGTGGTGAGAGGAGACTGCAGCAGGATGCAGAGCTTGTGGTGCTGCCTGCTTTTCCTTCTGGTTCCCGTCTGTAGCCTGGGTCCACTCCGTGCTGCTGTGTCCTGCTGGGCTGGGCAGCAGCTGGAGCCAGGCATGGTCTGGAGGGCTGTGAAGCCTGCTGGAGCTGCTGGAGCTAGGGGGGAGCCCAGCCCTGACACGTCGAGCAGGCTTGGGCTCTCTCTCTGCAGGCTTTGGAGGTTGGTGGTTTCAGGGAGGGGATCATCCCCTGTGCTCAGCACTGCTGAGGCCACAGCTCGAGTGCTGAGCTCAGCTCTGGGCACCTCACTGCAGGGAGGACACTGAGGGGCAGCAGCCTGTCCAGAGCAGGGCAGTGAGACTGGAGAAGGGCCTGGAGCAGCTGAGGGTGAGGAGGGGCTGAGGGAGCTGGGGGGGTGCAGGTGCAGAGGAGGAGGCTGAGGGCAGAGCTCATTGCTCTCTGCAGCTCCCTGCAGGGAGGTTGCAGTGAGGAGGGGGCAGCCTCTGCTGCTTGGGGGCAAGGGACAGGAGCAGAGGAAATGGCTCCAAGCTGCCCCAGGGGAGGCTCAGGCTGGAGCTCAGGAGATATTTCTGCCCTGGAAGGTTCTCAGCCATTGGCACAGGCTGCCCAGGGCAGTGCTGCAGTCCCCATCCCTGGGGGTGTTCCAGCAGCCTGTGGAGCTGTGCTCAGGGACATGGTATGGTGCTGACCCTGCAGTGCTGGGTGGAGGCTTGGACTGGATGGGCTCAGAGGTCTCTTCCAGCCAGACACATTCTGTGATCCTGTGACTCAGCATAATCCTGAAGACCCTGCCTGGTAAGGGTGGGTGAATCTGACAGCATGAGCCTAGAAATGCACCAGGCTAACAGGATGGACATCTTCTGGCACTCTCACAGGGAGCATGAACCCATGAAACTGTGCCCTCCAGAGAGGGAGGAGTTTGGAAGTGACACAAGGAGCTGAGTTCTCCCGATGAGCTTTTAATCACAAAGCTCTTGGCAAGTGGCAGACTGTGTGCCTGACAAGCTCCCAGGTCTGTGGCATCAGCAGGACTGAAGATCTTGAATGAAGTGCTCTGCAGTGGAGCTAGGGCTGGCTTGCTCTGGGTTCTTGGGTAGACTGAGTGCAGACCATGGGGGAGTGTCAGCTCTTGAGGAGAAACAATGAGCAAGGAGGAGGAGAAAACTGAGCAAAGAGAACACTGAGCAAGAGCCAGTGCAGAACTCCATATGCCAGAGGAGATCAATTCAGCTGAGGGATCAAGAAGCAGAGCTAACTGGGAAGTCCAGAAGAGCTTGGGACTCAGGGGGAATAAATCCAGGAGGAGTTGTGCACAAGGAACTTTAGATCCAGAAAACTTCAGATGCAGAAAAAGGCTCCCAGCAAGCAAGGGGAGCTCCTCCCATGTCACACTTGGGATGGGAGCTCAGATCATGCTGCAGAGTTTAAGGCTTGAAGGGGAAGCAGCTGAGCCAAGGAGGAATTTGAGGTGTGCTGAAGTGCTCAGCTCCAGGAGTCCTCAGCAATTTTCAGAATCTGATTCTTTGGCTTGGGGGTTGTTTGTATAAGATCCTGAAGCATAACTTCAGCTCATCCTAAGAATCATAGCTCAGCCAGCCCAACCTAGCACCCAGCCCTGCCCAACCAACCAGACCATGGCACTCAGTGCCCCAGCCAGGCTTGGCTTCAACACCTCCAGGCACAGCCACTCCACCACCTCCCTGGGCAGCCCATTCCAATGCCAATCACTCTCTCTGACAACAACTTCCTCCTAACATCCAGCCTAGACCTCCCCCAACACAGCTTCAGGCTGTGTCCCCTTGTTCTGGCCCTGCCTGCCTGGCAGCAGAGCCCAACCCCACCTGGCTACAGCCTCCCTGCAGGCAGCTGCAGGCGGCAATGAGCTCTGCCCTGAGCCTCCTCTGCTGCAGGCTGCACCCCCCCAGCTCCCTCAGCCTCTCCTCACAGGGCTGTGCTCCAGGCCCCTCCCCAGCCTTGCTGCCCTGCTCTGGAAACCTTCCAGCACCTCAACATCTCTCTTGAATGGAGGAGCCCATAACTGGACACAGCACTCCAGGTGTGGCCTGAGCAGTGCTGAGCCCAGGGGCACAAGAACCTCCCTTGTCCTGCTGCCCACACTGCTCCTCATACTCCAAACCCAAAAGACTGAATGCAAGTGTCAGAGCTGAAGAGCTGAGGCTGTGATGGCTTCTGTCACCTAGAGCTGGCAGTCCTGACATGGAGGCAGGAGCTGCAGCCAAATGAAGACTATGAAAGCTCTCCAAACACATGCTGAAGCCAGCCTGGCTGCACTTGACTCATCAGGAAGCTAAACTTTAGGGCAGGAAAACACAAAAGAGAAGCTTGAGCCATCTGGGAATTTCAGCTCTGGGGTCAGAGCTGCATGAACCCTGGTGTGTTGTTGGGAATTTCTAGCTCAGCAAACTGGCTGGAGCCTGGAGGGAGGACTGGGGCCAGCAGCAGAGAGGGTGTGAGGAGACCATGAGTCATCTGGGCCTGCAGACAGGCGAGGGCAGCTGCCAAGTGAGTGGGTGCCCTTGGGGAGGTTTGTGCCTTGCATGCCTCCCACAGCCGAAGCCAGCAGTGCCTGGTACAAGCAGGAGCACTTTCCTGTGCCTGGGTGTGCAGATTGCCCAGGCACACAGCAACAACTCCCCACCCTGCCTGCTCCCAGCGCCTCAGGCTGCAAACATGGCACAGAATAGAAGCAGAGACTCAGAGCCAGGGAGTTGTGCAATCACAGAATGGTAGAACCACAGAAACACAGGATCACAGAATCACAGAATTATGGAATCACAGAATCTCGGAATCACAGAATCATAGAATCACAGAATCAAAGAATCACAGAATCACAGAATTATGGAATCACAGAATCTCAGAATCACAGAATCAAAGAAACACTGAATCAAAGAAACACAGAATCACAGAATTATGGCATCAAAGAAACACAGAATCACAGAATTATGGAATCACAGAATCTCAGAATCACAGAATTATGGAATCATAGAATCATGGAATCACTGAATCAAAGGATTTCAGAATCTCAGAATGATAGAATCAAAGAGCCACAGAATTATAGAATCAGAGAACGTTCTGGGTTGGAAGAAACCACCAAAGTTCCTCCAGTCCTAGCCCCTCTGCAGTCAGCAGGGGCATCCTCCACTAGATCAGGTAGCCCAGAGCCCTGTTGAGCCTCACCCTGGAAGAAGACACTACTTACTGGGGCCACTGGGATTAATAAAGCCACTCCCTTGTCCACAGGAGGTGAGGTCAGGTCTCCCTGCAACCCTCATTCATTCCTGGTGGGCTGCCCTGGCTCCATGGCTGTTCAAAGCAGAGACCAATGCGTCCCCTCTCTGCTGTGCTCAGAGGAGGTGTGATCACCCAGAACAACTGCACCCATTAAGGGGGGCACATGAAGCCTCAGCTTGGAATCCTTTCCCCTTGCTTTCTATTTTGATCCTTGATTATGTCCTCCTGCCCTGGCTGTGATAACAGTGCCCCACTTGGTTCAGTCAGCATCTTCCCATCTTCTCAAAGAGCCCTCAGGATTTGTGAGTAGCAAGAAACCTTTGCCTCCACTGGCAGCAGGAGACATCTCTTGGCTTGATTTATGAGCAGGGGACTGCCTGGTGGCCTTGGGGCAGGCTGTGGATGGAGTCTACCTGGACTGCAGCAAGGCCTTGGCACTGTCTGCCTTAGCAAACTCCTGGCCAAGGTGGCAACCCATGGCTTGGACAGGGGCAATCTGCACTGGGTTAGGAACTGGCTGGAGGGCCAGACCCAGAGAGTGGTGGTGAATGGTGCCACATGCAGCTGGCAGCTGGCACCAGTGCTGTGCCCCAGGGATCAGTGCTGGGCACAGTCCTCTTCAATGTCTTCACTGATGAGCTGGAGCAGGGGATTGAGTCCAGCAGCAGTGAGTTTGCAGATGACACCAGGCTAGGAGCAGCTGTGGAGCTGTTAGAGGGCAGGAGGACTCTGCAGAGGGATCTGGGCAGGCTGCACAGATGAGCACAGTCCAACGCCAGGAGTTTGAAGAAGGCCAAGGGCCAGGTTCTGCACTGTGGCCACAACAACCCCATGCAGGGCTACAGGCTGGGGAGAGTGGCTGAGAGCAGCCAGGCAGAGAGGGCCATGGGGGTGCTAGCAGAGAGGAGCTGAAGAGGAGGCAGCAGTGCCCAGGTGGGCAGCAGAGCCAATGGCATCCTGGCCTGGCTCAGGCCTTTTGGAGGCTGGATGAGGCACCAAGTGCCATGGCTTAGTTAATGAGAAGGTGTTGGGTTGGAGTCAAAGATCTCAGAGGTCTTTTCCAACCACACAACATTAGCCTCATGGGGATTGGGATTAAACAATTCACTTTCTGTTCCCAGAGGAGACTTCCTAAGAGCCCTGGGAGGCAAGGGAGAGGCTGGCAGATGAGTGCAACCTCAAGAAGCACCGCAGCAGAATCCAGCACCAGCAGCCAAAGTTTGCACCCAAGAGCACTTTTTATCTGCCCTTACACTTAGGCTGTTCCTCTAGAAGCCTTGCCTTGCTTTTCACGTGGGATGAGAGCCTGGGTTCAGCACCAAAGCCAACAGTTAAATACCTGAGAGCCTTCAGAAAGCAGAAAGCATATCATAGGTTGGGAACCACAGGGTCAAAAATCCTCTAGGGACCAGAGGAGTGTAGGGGTGGACACAGGAAAAGTGCAATACTGTTATTCAACCTCAAAACTCTGCTATCTCCTGGTAAGCAGCACCCCCACCAGCACCCCCTCCTTTCCTCTCCCTCCTGCCTCTGGCAGGAGCTACTTCTCAGGGTGAACATGTGAGGAGGAGGTCTGGTTGGGCTTGTGGATGGCAGAGGCACTGGCAGGGGAGGATTGGAGCACTGAGGACTGCAGATTAGATTTGGGTTGGAGGAAGAAGTTGTTTGCAGTGAGGGTGGTGAGACACTGGCACAGGTTGAAGGTGGTGAGACATTGGCACAGGTTGAGGGTGGTGAGACACTGGCACAGGTTGCCCAGGGAGGTTGTGGAGCACAGAAGCACCCAATGTGATCAAAGATCACATTGGGTGCTTCTGTGCTCCACAACCTCCCTGGAGGTGTTCAGGACCAGGCTGGATGAGGCCTTGAGTGAGCTGTTCTAGTGGGAGGTGTCCCTGCCTATGGCAGGGGGTTGGAACTGGCTGAGCTCTGAGCTCCCTTCCAACCTAAGCCATTCTCTGATTCTATTCTATGATGCTCTGGATATTCAAGGGGGGCACTATGAATCCTGTACAGGCTCTGTCATTTTTGTCTCTGTACCTTTCCTTTCTAACACAGTTCTGCATTTCTCTCCAATCCTCAAAAGGGCTATGGAGGTGCTGGAAGGTGTCCAGAGCAGGGCCACGAGGATAAGCAGTGACCTGGAGCTGCTGCTGTGAGGAGAGACTGAGGGAGTTGGAGTTGTGCAGTCTGGAGAGGAGAAGGCTCCCAGGTGACCTTATTGTGGCCTCTCAGTATCTTAAGAGGGTCTAAAGCTGGGGAGGGACTTTATTGGCTTTCAGGTAAGGATAGGACTGGGGGGAATGGAACAAAGCTGGAAATGGGGAGATGCAGCCTGGATGCTAGGAAGAAGTTCTTCAGCATGAGGGTGGTGAGAGCCTGGAAGGGGTTGCCCAGGGAAGTGATGGAAGCCTTATCCCTGGACGTGGTTAAGATCAGGCTGGATGAGGCTCTGGCCAGCCTGATCTAGTGTGAGGTGTCCCAGTTCTGGGCTCCTCAGTTCAAGAGAGATGTTGAGGTGCTGGAAGGTGTTGAGAGCAGGGCAGCAAGGCTGGGGAGGGTCCTGGAGCACAGCCCTGTGAGGAGAGGCTGAGGGAGCTGGGGGGGTGCAGCCTGCAGCAGAGGAGGCTCAGGGCAGAGCTCATTGCTGTCTGCAGGGAGGCTGTAGCCAGGTGGGGTTGGGCTCTGCTGCCAGGCAGCCAGCACCAGAACAAGGGGACACAGCCTGAAGCTGTGCCAGGGCAGGTCTAAGCTGGATGTTAGGAGGAAGTTGTTGGCAGAGAGAGTGATTGGCATTGGAATGGGCTGCCCAGGGAGGTGGTGGAGTCCCCATCCCTGGAGGTGTTGAAGCCAAGCCTGGCTGGGGCACTTAGTGCCATGGTCTGGTTGGTTGGGCAGGGCTGGGTGCTAGGTTGGGCTGGGTGACCTTCGAGTTCTCTTCCAACCTGCTTGAGTCTATGATTCTGTGATCCTTGTGATCCCTTCCAACCCTGACTGATTCTATGTTTTTATGACTCTGTGATTCTCTGGATGCAGTTCAGAGTCTCACAGGGTCAGCTCTCTGAAAACCACAGCAGAGGGCAAAGGTGTGGGAGGAGGAATCCTGAACAAAACCCAAAGCAATGCATGCATTGAGGGAGATGAGTTCAGGAGAGTGCTAACAGCACACAGCAGCCTGGCCTTGCTCTCTGCAGCCCACCGAGTCCTTGTGCAACCCCATTGTGCTGGGATCTGCACACACACTGCCAGGGACAGGGATGTGAACCTGAGCTGGTTAATCAATTCCCACCGTGCTTTGAAGGGGAATTGCAGCCTCAGTGCTGTGGGAAGAATGCTGCCCTAGCAGTATAGCCGCCGGGGCTTGCTGGTAGCCTGCTTCTCCTCTCTACAGACAGCCTGAGAGGGCTGGGGCTGTTCAGCCTGCAGCAGAGAAGGCTCTGGGGAGGCATTAGGGCTGTATTTCAATATCTGTAGAGGATCTACAGGCGAGCTGGGGAGGGACTGTTCAGAAGAGCCTTTGGGGCTGGGACGAGGGCACTGGTTTGAAACTGGAGCAGGGCAGAGTTAGGTTGGACATCAGGAGAGAGTTCTGCACAGTGAGGGTGGTGAGACACTGGCACAGGCTGCACAGGGATGTGATCGAGGCTCCAGCCCTGGAGACATTCAAGATCAGACTTGATGAGGCCCTGAGCAGCCTGCTCTGGCTGGAAGTGTCCCTGCTGCATGCAAGGGGTTGGACAAGATGAGCTTTGAGGGTCCTTTCCAACCCAATGCAAGCTGTGAGCTGTGCTCTGAGAGTTCCTGGTAGCTTCTATTAGCTTCCACTTCTGATCTAAAATGTATTTTTCACCCATGGAAGGATGCTTGAGCCCCAGATTTTGAGTTCCCTTGCTCCACTCAGACAAAGCCTCAACACTCCCCTGAACTGGTACAGTCTGTGCAGGTCCAGCTCATCCACACAAGCTCCAATGGCAATCCATGGAAGCCAAGACAAACTCTGCCCCTCTCTTCACTCACCCACTAACTGGTGATGCTCTCCTGGGCAGAGCTGAGGGCAGAATTTGCCAGGAGCAAGGACTGAATACACCACTTGAGAAGCATGAGGTAGTCCTGTGGGCTTTGGCAAGGTAGAGGAAAAAGGAGTGGACTGAGACCTCCTGAGAACCAAGAGATAGCTTAGGCTTCCCCTGGAGTGGCCATGTGTGCCATGTGCCACTGGAAACCTGAGCTGATGCAGCAGTTGGTGTGGTGCTGAATGCTGCTGGTGCTCATGCTGAGCTGTTCTGCCTGAAGCCTGACAGCTCAGGCAGCTCACGGGATCACAGCACCAGAGGATGTCAGGGGTTGGAAGGGACCCAAGGAGATCATCCAGTCCAAGCCCCCTGCCAGAGCAGGACCACACAACCCAGCTCAGGGCACACAGGAACACATCCAGACAGGCCTGGAAAGGCTCCAGAGAAGGAGACTCCACAGCCTCTCTGGGCAGCCTGTGCCAGGGCTCTGGGACCCTTCCAGGCAAGAAGTTCCCCCTGGTGCTGAGCTGGAACCTCCTGTGCTGCAGCTTCCATCCATTGCTGTTTGTCCTAGCCCTGGAAGCAGTGAGCAGAGCCTGTCCCCCCTTCCTGACCCCCAGCCCTCAGAGAGTTATAGACATTGATTCAATCCCCTCTCAGTCTTCTCTTCTCCAGACTAAGCAGCCCCAGGTCCCTCAGCCTCTCACAGTATCACACAGTATCACAGTATCATCAGGGTTGGAAGAGACCTCACAAGATCATCAAGTCCTCTCCTCACAGGCAGTGCTCCAGTCCCCTCATCATCCTTGTAGCCCTCTGCTGGACCCTCTCCAGCAGGTCCCTGTCCCTACTAAATTGGCACAGGTTGCCCAGGGAGGCTGTGAATGTCCTCTTCTTGGAGGTGTTCAAGGCCAGGCTGGATGAGCTCTTGAGCAAGCTTGGCTGGTGGGAGGTGGGTTGGAGGCTACTGGATTGGAATTGGAAGGTCTTTAAAGTCCCTTCCAACCCAACCCATTCTGTGGCTCTGTGTTCAGAAGTCCTTCTTTCTGTCTCTGCTTCGCAGCCACCTGCCTGGAGCTTGCCAAGCCAGTACCACCCAACCAGGTCCCTGAGCACCACATCCACTGCACGTGAGGAATGCAGAACTGAGCCTGGTTTTGACAGCTGCTATGCTTGGAGACCTGGGAACAGAGCAGGGATGAAATCACAGCCCACAGCCAAGCTGGGACCTCTGTGGGGATGGAGCACCAGGTCTGGAGAATTCAGAGAGCTCTGAAATGCAGCTTGGGGTGACAGCAGCACAGACAAAGTCCACATGTCACCTCTCTGAGCTCTTTGCTCTGTCCCTGCAGACTGACTGCCCTGCTCTCACAGAAAGGCACACACAAGACAACTGTCTGAGAGTTAACCTGCTGGGAAACAGCTCCTGGGCGAAGGACCTTCAAGTCCTGGTGGACTAGAAGCTATCCATGGGACAGCACTGTGCCCTCATGGGTAGGAAGGTGAATGGTGTCCTGGGGGGCATTAAGAAGAGTGTGGCCAGCAGGTCAAGAGAGGTTCTCCTCGCCCTCTACTCTGCACGGGTGAGGCCACACCTGGGGAACTGTGCCCAGTCCTGGGCTCCCCAGTTCAAGAGGGACAGAGGTTTGCTAGAGAGAGTCCAAGGGAGGCTATGAGGATGATGAAGGGACTGGAACCTCTGTGTGATGAGAAAAGGCTGAGAGGCCTGGGGATGGTTAGTGTGGAGAAAAGAAGGCTGAGAAGGGATCTGACCAATGTCTATAACAACCTGAGGGGTGGGTGTCAAGAAGGGGCCAGGCTCTGTGCAGTGCTGTGCTGCGATAGCACAAGAGGCAGTGGACACAAACTGGAACTCAGGAAGTGCCACCTGAACGTGAGCAAAAATGGATTTAGGGCAAGGGTGGCAGAACCCTGGAGCAGGCTGCCCAGAGAGACTGTGGAGTCTCCTTCAAGAGAATTCCTTCAAGCCCCACCTGGATGTGATCCTGGGTGACCCTGCTCTGCAGGGGGGTAGTTTCTGGAGGTCCCTCCCAACCCCTACCATCCCATGATGCTATGATTCTCCCATACTGTCCATGGACCTGATGCTCCCCACTTTAACACCTAAGAGACACCAAAGACCTGCCAGCAAAGCTTTGCTCCCTTGCTGCAGTTTGCACCACACCTTGCACAAAGAGCCTCACACCTAACCTCTGCCCAGCACCCACAAATAAGGAGCATCTTCAGCCCCAGCAGTGCTGCTGAGGTGGCACTGTCAGGTCTGGTTTATCTTGGGCATGGCTGCCTGCATCTGTCTGAGGAGTGGAATTCAGCCTTTGCCAAAGTGGCCTTCAGCAGAGGGCCTGGATCCCCTCTGAGCCACAGGCTCTGCTTTGGCTCTCTGCGTGGGGGTCAGTCCTGCAGTCATGGCCAGAGCAGGCTGTGCTGTGTTTGTATTGGGTGTGTAGAGCAGTGCCAGGGCAGAGTGGGAAGCAAACCATTTGTTCCTCCCAGCATTTGAGAGTGTTTTTCACTGACACACTTTGCTGCTGCTGCCACTCAGGGCAGTTGCTGCGTTTGGTGCACATCTTTGGCGCGTTCCCCACAGAAGCACGAAGGAAGGAGTTAAACAAGAGGCAGAGTTTACTTGCTGCACTGCTTCCAGCAGTCCTCCTCCTCATCTCAGCCAACCTCTTCTTTTCCAGGGGGATATTTAATTCCTCTAAGATGGGAGTCATTTTTCCTTAGTAGAAAAACCTTCAAGAGCAGACAACAAGAGCAAAGAGATGATTGGATCAGCTCGGCGCAGCTCCACACAGTGCCTGCCAGACTGATGATGATGATGATGATGATGATGATGCAAAATCATCTTTTCCCTCTGCTGAGTGTTTGAAGCTTGCCTATTCAGGTCGTGCTTCATTGGCCATCAATAAACAAGTCGTTGAGTGCTGCCAGCACCGCGGAGCCGCAGCAGCACCGAGGCAGTTGATAGCTCCACTGCCTCAGCCACCCTTCAGGCAACACTCAATCGTTTCTGAGCCCAGCACCACTCTGCCGCACTCAGAGATGAAGCAGGGAACCCCTCGAACTTGCCTGCCCACATTTTCATCACCTTTTCAGGCTCCAGGACCACCATTCCTGCCTTGGATGTACAAATAAGCACTAGCTGAGCCCAGTTACTCCTCTTGTCTGACACACAACCTTCCTGAAAGATGTCCAGCCTTGATCTGGTGACATCAGGCTTTGGAGCATTCCCCACTTCCCAGAGTAAGGCATTCCAGGGACTAATCACCTCTGCTCCTGATCATTTGTTTCACTAACTCAGGATGATTTTAAAGCACATTTTTGTCTGATTCCCCAGCCTAGCACAAAACCAAGCCAAGTCATACAGAACAGTCCAGCTCTGGCTGAAGGTGCACCAGAACAGACTGGGGGCTGCCCTGCTGGGCCAGGGAATTTATTCTGCCCCTGTGCTCAGCACTGCTCAGGCCACACCTGGAGTGCTGTGTCCAGTGTTGGGCCCCTCAATTCAAGGGAGATGTTGAGGTGCTGGAAGATGTTGAGAGAAGGGCAGCAAGGCTGGGGAGGGGCCTGGAGCACAGCCCTGTGAGGAGAGGCTGAGGGAGCTGGGGGTGTGCAGCCTGCAGCAGAGGAGGCTCAGGGCAGAGCTCATTGCTGCCTGCAGCTGCCTGCAGGGAGGCTGTAGCCAGGTGGGGTTGGGCTCTGCTCCCAAGCACCCAGGGACAGAACAAGAGGACACAGCCTCAAGCTGTGTCCGGGCAGGCCTAGGCTGGATGTTAGGAGGAAGTTGTTATCAGAGAGAGTGATTGGCATTAGAATGGGCTGCTGAGGGAGGTGGTGGAGTCCCCATCCCTGGAGGTGTTTAAGAGGAGGCTGCATGAGCCTTCCTACTCTGCAGCAGGGCTCTGAACAACCTGCTCTAGTGGAAGCTGTCCCTGCTTACTGCACAGGGTGTTTGCCTGGGTGGATGACCTTTGGAGATCCCTTCCAACCCAGACCATTCTGTGACTCTGTATGATATGATAAGGTATGGTATGATCGGGTGGGATAAAGTGGGGTAGGGTAGGATAGAGTAGGATAGGATAGGGTAAGGTAGGATAGGATAGCAGTGGCAGGGTCACCTCCCAGTCTGCTGGGCACCCATCTGCAGGGAGAACAAGACAAAGCCCAATCCTATTTCCTGTTTTGGACATATTCCTATAAGTGTAAAAGCTCAGATGTGAGAGTTTGCAGTGGAGTGTTGGAACATTTCATCACTTTTGTGTTCCTTAAGCCATGTACTTGCAGCCAGCCTTGGGCCAGGTCTTCTTAGCTCTTGCCCTTCTGCTTTGTGGCCAGCACACTAAGTCTGCCCACAAGACTTTCCACTGCCTGAGGAGTCCACACTGGTGACCTTTTCAGGAGAAGCAGCCCAGTGGTGCCTAACTGAGGGCCAGAAGTGGTTGCTCCTCTGCCTGATGAGCCCTGTTCAATGACAGCTGAGGGCAGGCACATTCCTCTTGGGCTGGGATCCACATCAATGCACAAAGGTGGGGAAAGAAACCTCCCCTCGTTTTTGTGAGCTCTGTTTCTTCCAAAGCTCTGGTGCTGAAAATCCATGGGTGTCCACTTCTAAAGTACTGCTTGAGGAGCAGGAGGAGGAGAACTTGAGCTGAGCAAGGCATTCATTGCAAGTAATTTATCTTGAGGGCCTGGCTTGTTCTGTTTGTGAGCTGGCTGCAGATGAGGTCTGAGATTGTCAAAGAGCCTCTCTCCAAAACCGAGTTTGAATTCAATGACTCTAAGCAATTTTGGGTTGTACCAAATATGAACAACAGCTGCTTGTGTGTGGTGCTGCAGGATCTGTGTGCTTCTGCTGACTGCTAACTAGATCCTGTGAGCTCTGGCTGCAGCTCATTTCAGTGAATCATAGACTTGTTTGGGTTGGAAAAGCCCCCTAAGAGCACCCAGTCCAACCTGCAACCCAACCTCACCATGGCCACCAGACCCTGGCCCCAGCTGCCATGGCCACAGCTGTCTGCAACACCTCCAGCCATGGGCACTCCACCACCTCCCTGGGCAGCCTCTGCCAGTCCCTCACCACTCCTGCACCAAAGACATTTTTCCTCCTCTCCAACCTAACCCTCCCCTGGCACAAGTTCAGGACATTTCCTCTCCTCCTAGCACCTGAGCCTAGGGAGCAGAGCCCAACCCCCACCTGCCTGCAGCCTCCTCTCAGGGAGCTGCAGAGAGCAATGAGCTCTGCCCTCAGCCTCCTCTGCTCCACACTAACCCCCCCATCTCCCTCAGCTGCTGCTCCCCAGCCCTGCTCTCCAGACCCTTCCCCAGCTCTGTTGGCCTTCTCTGGACACAATTCTAAGCAATGATTCTGTGCTGATTCTTTTTGTGCCTCAATCCTTCCCATAAGCCTGCAGAACTGCTGTGTGAGCAGAGCCCCTCAGGCTCCCTGGCCAGTTCCCCCAGTTCATTGATTCAGTAGCCCTGTAAAGCTATGTCACAGCATTTGGTTCCTTCCTCCCACTTGCTCTTACGATGATTAATCACTGAGGGAGCTTTGTTCATCCTGGATGCTGCCTTTTCCCAGGCAAATTGAAGCCATTTGCATCAGGAGCAAGGCATGAGAGGTTCAGAGCAGATCTCCACACAGCTGTGGCTGTGAGCAGTGCAGACAGCAAGCTACAACTGTGGAGGAATTTTGCTTTCAACTCGGTGGTTCTGGAGGTCTTTTCCAACCAAAACTGCTCTATGCTTGTATGATTCTCTGTATCTGGGGTTAAGTCATGGCTTTCAAGTCCTCCACTTCAGTATCTGCTAACTGAAGAGAGCATCTTGCCTAACAGGTTGTCAAAGCCAGAGGTCAAATGCAGCTATCACTTTTCCAGTGTCTGAGGTTCTAGCCCTTGCTCTTTGAATACATTTCTATGCCATGTGGCTGCAGTCGAGGGACTGATGGGCCTGGAGCCCAGATCATGACCAGAGAGGGGAAGTTGGGAAGTCACATTCCTCAGCTAGAGATGAACAACTGGAGCTGTTCCATCTGCATAGAAAAAATTATGATGGAAAGTACTCATTAATTAGCAGGAACACCCAAAGTCATCAGTCCAAAGGTCCTGGCTCAATTCATCTTACCCACAGAATCACAGAACGTTGGAAGGGACCTCCAAAGGTTCTCCTGTCTAACCCCCTCTGCAGTCAGCAGGGGCACCCTCAACTAGATCAGGCTGCCTATACCCCTGTCCAGCCTCCTGTTATCCAAGTAATTAAAATCAAGACCCTAAAGTGCAGTTCCCTCACTGCAGAGGAGTAAATGCTCAGTCCTAGGTCCTCGTAACCAACTTTGTGATTTCTCTGGGGTAAGCTCTTCCAACAGGATAAATGTGGTAATTCCAGTGTAGATAATGCTGGGCTTGCCAGGCTGCACCCTTTGAAAGCTTCTCATTTGTAGCGATAGGATGAGAGGCTTTAAGCTGGAAGAGGGCAGATTGAGACTGGACATGAGGAAGAAATTCTTTCTAGTGAGGGTGGGGAGAATGGGTTGCCCAGGGAGGCAGTGGATCACAGGCTCACAGGATCAGAGGATGTCAGGAGTTGGAAGGGACCAAAAGAGGCCATCGAGTCCAAGCCCCCTGCCAGAGCAGGACCACACAATCTAGCTCGGGGCACACAGGAACACATCCAGACAGGCCTGGAAAGGCTCCACAGAAGGAGACTCCACAGCCTCTCTGGGCAGCCTGTGCCAGGGCTCTGGGAGCCTTACTGGAAAAAAGTTCCCCTTTGTGCCGAGCTGGAACCTCCTGTGCTGCAGCTTCCATCCACTGCTTCTTGTCCTAGCCCAGGGAGCAGTGAGCAGAGTCTGTCCCTGTCTCCTTCCCTGGAGGTGTTCAAGGCCAGGTTGGAAGGCATTTTGGACAACCTGGGTTGGTGGGAGATGGTCCTTTGGGAGGCACCAGCCCATGGGAAGGTGCTTGGAACTGGATGCTCTTTAAAGTCCCTTCCAACCCAAACCATTCTGTGAATCTATGGTTTACAAGCCCAGGTGATTCCTTCCCTGCTGGGCCATGCAGAGTGCCTTTCCTAACCTGACTACTGCACATCCCACCACTGCTGTCAGCTGCTTCAGCCCACTGAGTAAGCCGCAGGCCACATGCAGCGCTGGGCACCCAGGGATGCCATGGGACAGAAGCAGTGTGCCCTCCCTTTTACCACCTGAGCTGCCTGAGGACCTAAAGCTATCTTAAGTAAATAAAACAGGAGGCTTTACCTGTGCCCAGCCTTTTTGCTGGCTTCTGCATTTATTCACTGTTAATAGCTTAACAGAGAGTTAATTAGGAGAAGTCAATAGTGAAGCAGCACGCTGGTGAAGAGAGCACTGATGGAAAGACAACTTCTCCTCCATCTGTGCTGCCAACCACAGCGACAGAAGGCAAAAGCATTTAGTTTTTCCCACCCTGGGCTCAGTGGTGGCTGCAGATGACTGGAGACTGGCAAATGTTCATTTATTCTTTCAGCTGCATCAAGGCTTCACTTTTTCCTTCCTGTTAAATCAGTCAGCATAGACTAAAATCAACTCATTTCTGGTGCAAGAAGGCCTGTAGCATCCTGGGCTGCATTAAAAGAAGTGTGGCCAGTAGATAGAGTCAACTCTGCCACTTTGCTCTGCTCTGCTAGGACCTCCCCTGGAGTACTGTGCTCAGGTCTGGAGCCCTCAAGGCAGGAAGGACATGGATGTGATGGAGTGGGTGCAGAGGATAGCCATGAAGCTACAAGGCAGGGGCAGCTGGAGTTGTTCAGCCTTTAGAAGAGAAGGTTCACTGCAAGAGAAGTTGGACCAGATGATCTTTTGAGGTCCCTTCCAACCAAACCCATCCTATGATTCTAAATGCCTATCTGCAAGAAGGGCCAGAAAGAGGACACAGGCAACTAGAGACCTGTCAGCCTGACCTCAGTGCCAGGGAAGCTCATGGAGGCTGAGTGCCATCATGCAGCATGTGCTGGGACCAGCATCGGTTGACGAAGGACAGGACCTGCTGGCTGAGCCTGCTCTCCTTCCCTGACAGAGTGCCCTGCTTAGTGCATGGGGCTCTGGATGTTGTTCTTCTGGACTGCAGTAAAGCCTTTCACACTGCTCCCAGAGAGGTTGTGGAGTCTCCTTCCCTGGAGATTTTCAAACCTTCCCTGGATTCATTCCTGTGCAGACTACCCAGGGTGGCCCTACTTTGGCAGGGAGTTGGACTGGATGATCTCTGGAGGTCCCTTTCAGCCTCCAGTGTTCTGTGACTCTGTCATTCTGTCTCCCACAGCAACATTCTGGAGCAGCTGCCTGCTCCTGGCTCGGGTGGGTGGATGCTTTGCTGGGTTAAGCCCAAAGAGTGGTGGGCAAGGGAGTTAAAAGCAGTTAGTCACAAGTGGTGTTTCCCAGGGCTCAGTGCTGGGGCAGTTCTCTTTGATATCTTTATCAATGCTCTGGAGGAGGGGATTGAAGCTCCCTCAGTAAGAGGTGCTGGAGGGTGTCCAGAGAAGAGCAACAGAGCTGGGAAAGGGTCTGGAGAACAGGGCTGAGGAGGAGCAGTTGAGGCAGCTGGGGGGGTTTAGTGTGGAGGAGGCTGAGGGCAGAGCTCATTGCTCTCTGCAGCTCCCTGAGAGGAGGCTGCAGGCAGGTGGGGGTTGGGCTCTGCTCCCTAGGCTCAGGTGACAGAAGAGGAAATGTCCTGAAATTGTGGCAGGGGAGGGTTAGGTTGGAAAGAAGCAAAAAATGTCTTTGGTGCAGGAGTGGTGAGGGACTGGCAGAGGCTGCCCAGGGAGGTGGTGGAGTGCCCATGGCTGGAGATGTTGCAGAGAGCTGTGGTCATGGCACTTAGGGCCATGGTTTAGTGGCCATGGTGAGGTTGGGTTGCTGCTTGGTCTGGATGATCTCAGAGGTCTATCCCAGCTAAACGGTTCTATGATTCGGTGACCCTGTGATTTGGCTTGAATACACCTTTACGATCACAGAACCACTGCCTAACTCTATCAAGGCTGGTGCTAAATCATGGCCCTCAGCACCACGCCTCTGCCACTTTTAAGCACCTCCAGTGATGGGGATTCAACCACCTCCCTGGGCAGCCTGTTCCAGTGTTTAGAAATGGCAAAGGACAGCAAGGAAAGACGACCAATGCGTGCTGGCTGACAGGCTGACACTGCAGCACACAGCATGCAGGCATGTGCTGACCGTGCGGGCACAGCCTGTGCTGCAGTACAGAGCCAGCATGCACTGGGCATCAGCGCAGGGGAGGAGGCTGATGTTTGGTGCTTACCGCCTTTGTGTTTGCAGCGGAACCAGAGCCTCTCAGCTCATCGGCCCTGCAGCCTGCATGCCCCAGAGGCAATGGAGGGAACAAAAGGCTCTGCAGCAGCCTTAACTCCGTGGGCTTCAGCTGTCCCTGGGACCCTGCGCACAGGCACCACTGGAAAGAGAGAAAGCAAACGCTACTGAAAGCAAAAAGAGCTTGGGAAGTGTGGGATCTGGGTGTGTCCCTGGACCAAAACCGCCGCTGGGCTGCGCGGCTCGGTGAGACCGGCTGAAGCCTCGCCACGAAGGCTCGCAAGGGCTCCGCAGGCTGTGCGGAGGTTGCTGCCTTCTCGTGGCCGGCTGGGCAAAGCACCAGCCGCAGAAAGCACAGGAGCCCAGCGCAGCTCTGCCTCTGCCAGGCTCCCCTGCCCCTCTTACCCCCTTTTTACCTTTTGCCTGGGCAAAGGACCACCTCCACACCTGTCCTGATAAAATCAGTGGCAGGGACCTCACTGCTGCGCCGCACAGGCAATGCCCCACCAGATTTCCTTCTCCCCCCGAGAAAACGCCTAAGGAGAGGGAAGCAGCTGGCACCCACCAAGGCACCAAGGCAAGCAGCACCAGGAGGGCTCTGGGAGAAGAAGGGTGCGGACATCTGTTGGTTACTAAAGTGCTGTCTTGCTGCCAGGGCAAACAGACAGAAGGGGGAAGTGGATGAGGGAAGTTCCTTTGCCGGAGCTCCCTGCTCGCCTGGGCTGCTCCCGGAGATAAGGAGCGGATCAAGGCAGACCGCAGGCTCTGGGGGCTCTGCGGGGCCCGGGCAGGCCGAGGTGTGTGCAGCTCCCTGCCCAGCAGCGCTGCTGGCAGCCAGGCACCCTGGAGACCAGAGGACCTGGGGGGCAAAACCCACCCAGGAGCAATTTCCCCACGTGCACGCTGGCCATGAGAGCCTTTGCAAACAGCCTGGGCTCACCTGGGCCCCCCCAGCTCCTCTGGAGAGCACTGCTGAAAGCCTCCTGGCTGGCCTGGCAGGACTGTGGGACAGTGCCCTGGGACAGTGCCCTGGGACAGTGCCCTGGGACAGGGCTGCTGCCTTGCTCCTGGACTCGAATTGCTTCAGTTGGAGAAGACCTTTAAGGTCATCAAGTCCAAACGTTACCTAACTAAACCTCTGGCCACAGCCAGGCCTCCTGCCCTGCCCTTGCCCCAGAGCCCGCAGGCCTGCTCAGTTGCCCTTGGGGAGACCCTCGCCCTCTCCTCAAGAAGACCTAAACCCTCTCCTCAGGGCTTCCCTCACCCTCTCCACAGGGAAACCCAAACCCTCTCCTCAGGAAGACCCAAACCCTCTCCTTAGGGAGACCCAAACCCTCTCCTTAGGGAGACCCAAACCCTCTCCTCAGGGAGACCCAAACCCTCTCCTTAGGGAGACCCAAACCCTCTCCTCAGGGAGACCCAAACCCTCTCCTCAGGGAGACCCAAACCCTCTCCTCAGGGAGACCCAAACCTCTCCTCAGGGAGACCCAAACCTCTCCATAGGGAGACCCAAACCCTCTCCTCAGGAAGACCCAAACCCTCTCCTCAGGAAGACCCAAACCTCTCCTCAGGGAGACCCAAACCCTCTCCATAGGAAGACCCAAACCCTCTCCTCAGGGAGCCCCAAACCTCTCCATAGGGAGACCCAAACCCTCTCCTCAGGAAGACCCAAACCCTCTCCTCAGGAAGACCCAAACCCTCTCCTCAGGAAGACCCAAACCCTCTCCTCAGGGCTTCCCTCACCCTCTCCCCCCTCCAGCACTGCTCCTCTGCCCAGGCAGGGTTCGGCTTGGCAGATCAAAGGCAGGGAGCACAGACATCTCCGTCTTCCCTGCGAGCACATCCAGCTCAGACGCGTGGTATTTTTATTGTGGAAGGCAGCGATTTGCAGGCAGAGATGAAGCTCTGCAGCGTGTCAGCTCCTAGGAGCTAATGATGTTTACACAGACATACCACACCGATGGAATAGTCCCAACAGCCCCTTCCCGGGGAGGGAGGGGGAAAGAGGATAAGGGGCGGGGGGGGAAGGCTGTGGGGAGGGAGGTAAGGGAAAGGAGAGACAGGGGAGAGAGGAGTGACCCAGGCTCCCCTCCCCCGGCTCTTTCCTGCGCAGCAACCTGTACTTGACCCTCCGAGCCTGGCTCTGCTCAGCCTCCGCCCGCCCCGCCGGAGCCGCCGCGCTGATACCGGGCAGCCGATGCGGCCTCGGCCAAAGCACACACTGGGGGAGGAGCTCGCCCACGCCGGGCCGCGGCGGGGACCGGGCCGGCCGGCACCCACCTTCCCGCCGGGCCCCGCCGCCGCCTGCCGAGCGCCGCGAGTGCGGGGCCGCCTCGGGCGGGGGCTGCTGGGAGCGGCAGCGGCCTGGCAGCCGGGGGAGGCCTCCTGTGGGCCCCCCTGCGGGCCTGGCGCCCCGCGTCCTCTGCAGGGCCAGACCCACGCCGTTAGAGTGCGAGGCACGGCTGCGGCCCCGGGCACCAGCAGCCCTGGGTGCCTCCAGCCTCTGCATCCCTTCAGCCCTGTGTAGCCACCATGGGCACAGAACCTCGGCTCAGGGGCACCAGCAGCCCTGGGTGCCTCTACCCTCTGCATCCCTTCAGCCCTGTGTAGCCACCGTGGGCACAGAACCTCGGCTCAGGGGCACCAGCAGCCCTGGGTGCCTCTACCCTCTGCATCCCTTCAGCCCTGTGTAGCCGCCATGGGCACATCGCCTTGGCTCGGGGCACCAGCAGCCCTGGGTGCCACTACCCTCTGCATCCCTTCAGCCCTGCATAGCCGCCATGGCCACATCGCCTCGGCTCGGGGGCACAGCACGGTGGGCTGCCAGCTTGTCGAGGGCAAGGAGCACTGTAAGGGTCTCTAGAAGACCATAAATGGTTATAAAAGGCAAAGGGAACAGAAGGTGAAAGGTCTCAGAGCCTTTTTAAAGAGGGGAAAAAGCCTTTATGAGTCTAATTTTGACCTTGTCAGGGGCGTTCGGCCTGGCCAGTCCCAAGCCCTTGCAGTGCTGTCTGGTCCCTGCTGCCTGCCTTGCTGCTGCTGCTGCTGCTGCTGCTGCTGCTGCTGCTGCTGCTGCAGGGCAGCAGAGGCTGGAGCCCAGCCGCAGCCGCTCTCTACCTGCCCCAGCTGCCTGCTTCCCTCCCTCCCTCTGTGTGCCCATCAAAGGCATTTCCATGAGTCACAGATTCCTCTGTGAAATAAATGCCCACAACGTGCACAGCTTCCTGGGGCTTTGCCACGGGTTTCACAGAAAAGCCCGGAGCAAAGCCTTTGGTTTTTCAGGTTCTTTCCCTTTTCCCCCTCCTTTTTTTAATCTCCCCCCTTCCCAGCTGGTTGTTTCCTGACACAGAGCTTGCTGTTAGCAACAGACCAAGTTGCTCAGCACTGCCCTGTTTCCTACAGAGCTGATTCAAAGCTGGGTCGTGGCACCGGGGGAAATTTCATTCAGTGCACAAACCAGAAAGGCTGCAAGTGACAATGAGCTTATTTTTACCCTGGCTGAGTGAAGGAGTTCCTCGGCTGCATAACTGCTGAGCCTTTCCACAACCAAGGAGGCTTTGCTGTTCAAGCCACCCAGTTTGGAAGCCTACATTGTGGTTCAGCTTTCTGCTGGTAGAGGACTGGATCCAAGAGGATGCGAGGATGGAGGGGATGTGTTGGTGCTGGGCTCGACTCACAGGGAATTGGAGACAGAACCAGGGGGAATGGCCTCAAGCTGAACCTGGGAAGGTTTAGATTGGACATTAGGAAAGAGTTTTTTCAGGGACAAAGTGGTCAGGGACTGGAACGAGCTGCCCAGGGAGGTGCTGGAGTCACCCAGCCTGGATGTGTTTAAGGCTGGTTTGGATGTGGTGCTTGGGGCTGTGGTTTAAGGTGACTCTTGTAGAGCAGGGTTGTAGGTTGGGCTTGGTGCTCCTGAGGGGCTTTGCCAAGCTGGCTGGTTCTGTGGTGCTGTGAAGATCCCCTCCAGGAAGCCCTTTATGTGAGCCTGCTCACGATGGCGTTGCAGGAGCGCTGGCTGTGAGCGGCACAGCCGATTCGGCGCGCTGGGAGCGCAGTTAGTTGCCAGCCTTTGGAGCTGGGCAGTGCTGGCCTCTGTTCTCTCTCTTGGCTTTATTGAAAACACAGATCTCAGGCCCGATCTCTGCCTTGAGTTACTATTGTCTCAGTGCATCCCTTGAGACAGCACAAGTGGAATGTGAAGCAACAAATCAGAGAATCAGAGAATTATGGAATGGTTTCAATTGGAAAAGCCCTCGAAGATCATCAGCTCCAACCATCAGCCCAACCCCACCATGGCCACCAAACCCTGGCCCCAAGGGCCATGGCCACAGCTCTCTGCAACACCTCCAGCCATGGGCACTCCACCACCTCCCTGGGCAGCCTCTGCCAATCCCTGACCACTCTGGCACCAAAGACATTTTTCCTCCTCTCCAACCTAACCCTCCCCTGGCACAAGTTCAGAACATTTTCTCTCCTATCACCTGAGCCTAGGGAGAAGAGCCCAACCCCCTCTGGCTCCTATCTCCTTTCAGGGAGTTGTCTCCCCTCAGCCTCCTCTGCTCCACACTAAACCCCCACCCAGCTCCCTCACCTGCTCCTCCTTAGCCCTGTTCTCCAAACCCTTCCCCAGCTTTGTTGCTGTTCTCTGGACCTGCTCCAGCTCCTCAATGTCCTTGAATGAGAGGCCCAAAACCGAACCCAATATTTGTGATGCAGCCTCACCAGTGCTGAGTACAGGGACATGAACACTGCTCTGCTTCTGCTGGCCACACCGTTGCTGATCCCAGCCAGGATGATGGTGGCCTCCTTGTCGACCTGAGGCTGCAGAGATCCTTACCATAGTGTCCCCAGTCAGCTCTCTCACCTGGCCACATACTGTGAAGTTAGGTATGGAGGGACACAAGCATTGCCCACTTCATGTAGTTTTCAGGATGAGACTGAATGACTTCATTTTCCCTGAACTTGAGAGGCTGTGCTAAAGCTCGAGCCTGTGGTGTATGTCTGAAGCAGTGGGGGTTGGCCTCTTCTCCCAGGCAACCAGCAATAGAAAAAGGGGACACAGTCTCAAGTTGTGCCGGGGCAGGTCTAGGCTGGATGTTAGGAGGAAGTTGTTGTCAGAGAGAGTGATTGGCATTGGAATGGGCTGCCCAGGGAGGTGGTGGAGTGGCTGTGGCTGGAGGTGTTGAAGCCAAGCCTGGCTGGGGCACTTAGTGCCATGGTCTGGTTGATTGGCTAGGGCTGGGTGCTAGGTTGGACTGGATGATCTTGGAGGTCTCTTCCAACCTGGTTGATTCTAAGGCTGTTACAGCTTTACTCACTGAGCTTGGGCAGCCTGCTCTGGTGGAAGGTGTCCCTTCCACTGAGGGAGTGGGGGCTGCTCAGCATGGAGAAGAGAAGGCTGCAGGGAGACCTTAGAGCAGCCTTCCAGTACCTGCAGGGGCTTCAGGAGAGCTGGGGAGGGACTTTGGATGAGGGCTGGGAGTGACAGGATCACAGGATCAGGATCACAGGGTGATAGGGATTGGAAAGGACCCAAGGAAATCATCCAGTCCAACCTCCCTGCCAGAGCAGGACCACACAATCTAGCTCAGGGCACATAGGAGCACATCCAGACAGGCCTTGAAAGCCTCCAGAGAAGGAGACTCCACAATCTCTCTGGGCAGCCTGTGCCAGGGCTCTGGGACCCTTCCAGGCAAGAAGTTCCCCCTTGTGTTGAGCTGCAACCTCCTGTGCTGCAGCTTCCATGGCTTTGAGCTGGGAGAGGGGAGATTGAAACTGGAGATCAGGAAGAAATTCTGTGCAGTGAGGGTGGTGAGACAGGGGCACAGGTTTCCCAGGGAGGTTGTGAATGTCCCCTCCTTGGAGGTGTTCAAAGCCAGGCTGAATGAGGCCTTGAGCAAGCAGTGCTGGTGGGAGCTGTCCCTGCCCATGGCAGGAGGTTGGCACTGGATGATACTGAAGGCCCCTTCCAACCCCAACCATTCTGTGATTCTAAGGCCCATTACTTTCTCTAATTCACCTGAGCCATTACCCCTGCACACATCTGCTAAGAAAAGCCTCTAGAAGCTGAGGACAAACCCCCTAAGCTCACCTGGCACTGCCAAACAATGGCACCATTGTTTCTGTGCACTGCCAGATGCCCAGCTCTCTGCTTGCTGCCATCATGCTTACGAATGCTGCTGCAGAGCCAGTGTGGCTCCTGGTGCCCAGCCCTCTCTCTGTGATTTAGTGTCCTGCAGAGGGTTTGGCCCCTCTCTGCCATTCCCCTTATCCATGAGCCCTCCAAGCTTTCAGATTTCTTAGCAAATACACTCCAGAGGGAAAAAATGTCAAGTAGCCCTATTTTGAAGGCAGCCCCTCAGTAAACCCCCTTTGACTCCAGATAAATTGAAGTGCTCTGACTTAAGCTGGCTCCCAAGGCTCCTGATTCTCCCACCCTCAGGCACACTGTAGGGCATCTGCTGGTGCAGGGTCTCCTGGTGGTGTTCACCTCAGCGGCGAGCAGCCTTTAGTTTGCTGCAGCACCTGGGGGCAGGTGAAATCACGGCTCCTCTGCTCGTGGTATAAGGAAATGCCATCCTCAGCCAGGGATAAGGAAGCAGACAGACAAAAAGCTCCTTATTGAAGGAAATTGCTCACTGATCTGGTTTCTCTCCCGTTTCAGACCTTGTTCTGGGTGTAACCCGACGCTGGGTGCTGCGTGGGATGCTGCAGTGGCTGCCTGCAGAGTCTGAGCAGTGCCTAGCTCCTGCCCTCCCCCCGGATTTACCCAGTTTTACCTTTGTCTCCCATTCCTCTGGGTGCAAACCCAGAAGCTGAGTTGTAGCTTGGGTTGTTGACATTGCACGTTTGCCAAGTTTGGGTATTTCAGCCTTCGTGCAGCTCCAGTTTCATTCAGCTTCCCCTGTGTGCTTTATCCCTTTTATCTTTGGCCTTATTAATGCAATTGCCCTGTGACAACAGTTGCTGGAAGACACACAGGAGAGCTGGAGCAGCCCCTGCTCCCCAGTGCCTGCTGAAGGCTGCTGTGGCAGGAGAGAGCAGGAGGGCCCACACAGAGTCACCCATCTCAGCTCTGCTGCTGGCAGGGGGATCAGTGACTTCCTGGGGCTCTAGGTACCCCGAAGCAGCCCAGCAGAGCAGGCTGTGGCAGCTCATTAACTAAGGAACAAGCAACTTCATCTTCTGTGTGTATCTCCTTTTATCCTGCTTGCAAGGGACCGTCAACATCATCAACAGCAATGAGCCCTGGTGGCCAAGAAGGCCAATGGGATCCTGGGGGACATTCAGAAGAGCGTGGCCAGCAGATCCAGGGAGGTTCTTCATCCCTTCTACTCTGCCCTGGTGAGATCTCACCTGGAATACTACATCCAGTTCTGGGCTCCCCGGTCCAGGAGGGATAGGGATCTTCTGGGGAGGGTCCAAGGGAGAGCCACAAGGATGCTGCAGGGGCTGGAGTTGCCTTATGAGGGAAGGCTGAGAGCCCTGGGGCTGCTTAGTCTGGAGAGGAGGAGACTGAGAGGGGATCTAATAATTGAGGGCTGGAGGTCAGGAAGGAAGGGACAGGGACAGGCTCTGCTCACTTGTGCCCTGGGATAAGACAAGAAGCAATGGATGGAAGCAATGGAGGTTCCACCTGGATAAGACAAGAAGCAAAGGAGGTTCCAGCTCAGCATGAGGAAGAACTTCTTTCCTGTAAAGGTCCCAGAGCCCTGGCACAGGCTGCCCAGAGAAGCTGTGGAGTCTCCTTCTGAGAAGCCTTTCCAGCCCTGTCTGGATATGTGACCTGCTCTGGATTCTCTGGTCCTGCTCTGGCAGGGGTTGGGCTGGAAGATCTGCAGAGGTCCCCTGACACCTGTGAGCCTGTGAATATGCAGACAGTATCTAACACTCCCAGGTCCTCTGCATCTGTGCAGACTCCCTCAGGCACAGCTATGAGTACCAACTGCCTGGGCACAAACTGCTGCCACGCTCCCTGGCTGCCTGTTCCAGGACAGGCTTTTGGAAAGCTGCCCCCAGACCCCAGTGCTCTGCTCAGGCCACCTCAGAGCTACGATCAGCAGCGTGTGACTGCTCCTGCGGCAGAGGCACTGCCACGTACCTCCTCCGCTTCATACCTAGATGGTTTCAGTGATGTCATTTAAGCAGGTCCCCTGTCAGCCAGGACATAAATTACAGCCAGCACCGTGGCGTGAGACCCTGGGAGCCATGCAGGGCATTTCCCTTTCCAGAGCTTTGCTTCCTCCAGAGCTGCTTGCCAAAGTGATGCCTTCCTCCTTCCCGCTGCCCTCGGCTTCGCCTTACAGACGCTGGCAAGCCAGTGCTGGCCCTCCCTCCCCTTCAGCCTGGCACGTTAAAATCGGCAGCAGGGTGCCAAGAAAGAGTTAAGTAATTAATTTAGAGTGATCCAATTTTGCAGCTCTTGCCTCATCTATCTCTCCCGCTCAGCATCCCCTTTCCCCCCACCCTTTGTATATACCACTTCCAGCCCTTTATCTCTCCCACTTCTAAATATTTTCCTGGGGTTTTGTTTTATACAGCTGAGAGGAATGCTGGTCTGATAAAACAGGCCTATAATCTCCCCAGGCTGCATTGCCTTCCTTCCCACTCTTCAATCTGTAGCTTTTAAACACCATTAAAAAAAAAAAGAAAGAAAGAAAAAGAGAGAGAGAGAGAGGGGGAAAAAAATCTTTACTGGATGAAAATAAAGACGGTGAATTTCAGTGGTACATTTAATAATTCATAAATCAAATGAAGTTCAAACAGGTTCAAAGTTTAAAAGTTTAAAAGTTTTGCTGAAGCTTTAAAGTTTAAACTGTCAGAGGCTTTGACAAAAAACTTTTCCTGTCTGGAATATTTAAGATGGTTAAAGCCTATCCCGTGCGTGGCGATTCCTACAGCTCTTCGAGCGAGGAGTTTGGCTTCTGAGGCTAAAATTGATCTTGTGCTGCCTTTAAGCAGCTCTTAAATGTGCAGTGTGAAGGAACAAGTTATTAGGCTAAAGGAAATCATGGCTCCACAACCTACATGTTCTGCAAAGTCTCTTTTTCAGGCCAACTTGCTTTTGTCCTGCAGAAATTGCTTGATTTATTAATGCTGCTCCACGCTAGAGGGGTAGGGAAGGGCTCCTTTTAATGGCTCGGCCATTAGAAAAGAAGAATCCAGATGAGTGTGCAAAATAACAAAGCCTGTGAAGCATTAAGTGTTATGCATGATGTCCTTCCAGGCTTTGGACAGCACTGAGAGCCTGGCTCTGGCCTTGCTCAGAGCAGGGGCAACACCAAATCCAGAATGCAGTGAGCTCGCCTGGGGGCTTGTTTGTGGTGGCTAATCCTGGGCTGCAGCAAGAGCAGTGTGGGCAGCAGGGCCAGGGAGGGGACTCTGCCCCTCTGCACTGCTCTGGAGAGACCACACAGTATCACAGTCTCACAGTATTATCAGGGTTGGAAGAGACCTCACAGATCATCAAGTCCAACCCTTTACCACAGAGCTCAAGGCTAGACCATGGCACCAAGTGCCACGTCCAGTCCTGCCTTGAACAGCCCCAGCACTGTGCCCAGCTCTGGAGCCCCTGGCACAGGAACCATCTGGAGGTGCTGGAAGGTGTCCAGAGCAGGGCCAGGAGGATGAGCAGAGGGCTGGAGCTGCTCTGCTGTGGGGACAGGCTGAGAGAGTTGGGGCTGTGCAGTCTGGAGAGAAGAAAGCTCCAGGGAGACCTTACTGTGGCCTTCCAGTGTCTGAAGGGGGCTACAAGAGAGCTGAGGAGGGACTTTTTGGAGTGTCAGTGGGACAGTTTTGGAGTGGGGGGAATGGATCCAAGCTAGAGGAGGGGAGATCAAGATTAGACATTAGGAAGAAGTTCTTCACCAAGAGGGTGGTGAGAGCCTGGCACAGGCTGCCCAGGGAGGTGGTGGAAGCCTCATCCATGGAGGTGTTTAAGGCCAGGCTGGATGTGGCTCTGGGCAACCTGCTCTAGTGTGAGGTGTCCCTGCACATGGCAGGGGAGATGAATGGTCCTTGAGGTCCCTTCCAGCCCTGACAATTCTGTGATTGCTTTCATTCATTGCATTTCTGACTGCACTTACAGCTCTGAAAGAGGTTCTGTGACAGAACTGTGTCATGCATAGCAGCTAAGGCAGGTGCTCAGAGCTGCAAAGAGGAGCACATTGCCCTCCAGTTAAACACTGGCATGGCATCAGAGGCAGCTCTCCAGCATCCAGCCACTGTGGCCCAGGCACAGCTTAGCCCTAAGCTCCACCAGTAAGCCTAGAATTAGACATCTTTCCTGCAGCTACAATAACACATGCTCCCTCTGACACTGCCAGCCTCTAGAATTAATTGCCTTTTCATGAATGAGCTTATGAGGTAAGCTGCTTGTTATGGGAAAAGCAGAAGCATTACTGGCTTTAAATGGCTTGAGCTGATAATTTTCTGCTAGATGGAATAAGTGGAAATAGGCATTACATGAGCCTTAGGTTCTCAAGGGAAGGAGAGTGGACAGTGTCTGCTGAGACCTCGCCTGCACTGCTGTGTCCAGCTCTGGGACCCCCAACAGAAAAGGGACATGGACCTGATGGAGCAGGTCCAGAGGAGGCCACACAGATGGTCAGAGGGCTGGAGAAGCTCTGCTGTGAAGACAGGCTGAGAGTTGGGGCTCTGCAGCCTGGAGAAGAGAAGGCTCTGGGGAGGCCTTAGAGCAGCCTTCTGAAGCGTATCTGAAGGGGGCCTACAGGAAGGCTGGGGAGGGACTGCTTAGAGGGATTTGGGGTGACTGGACAAGGGACAATGGCTTGAAACTGGAACTGGGCAGAGCTAGTTTGGAACATCAGGAGGAAGTTCTGCACAGTGAGAGTGGTGAAATACTGGAACAGGCTGCCTAGGGACGTGATGTGGTTGAGACCCCATCCCTGGAGACAGCCAAGTTCAGCCTCAGCATGGCCCTGGGCAGCCTGCTGTGGTCGGAGGTGTCTCTGGCTGCAGAGGTCTGGGACGAGCTGACCTTTGAGGCTCCCTCCGGCGGAGAGCAGTCCGGGGCTGCAGCGCAGAGGGAGGTCAGAGCGAGGCGCGGCTGTGCCGGAGCCCGTCCCAGGCAGGGCAGGTTTTGCCCCCACGGGCAGAGCCGCCGCAGTGCCCAGCGCTCAGCAGAGGGCAGAGCCGTGTTCTCCCATCAGTCAGGCATCCCTCACTCCTGCGAGAAGAGCAGGTTTTTTTGCAGTGAGCAGAGCAGGGAATGCTATGTTCATGTCGCAAGACTTCTCCGGCCGCCGGGACCGCTGCAGCCAGGCTGCAGCTCGCAGTGAAGAAAGGACACTTTCCCAGAGCCCTTCTCTGGTGGATGCTTTCTTCCCCCCAGGGCCCGTCGGAGCAGCGTGTGAATTGTGGTGTGAAGAATCTGCACTCTGCTCACAATGTGTCCCTCTGCCTGCCAGGAGACTGTTTGCAGAAAGGCAATAAAGGAGAGAATCAAAACGGGCCAGGGAAAGCTAAAGACATGCGTGGGGGAGGGCTGCGTTCGCTCGATGTGATTGCAAAACCCTGGGACAGAGCCAGCCAGGGGCTGGGCTGCACCGGGGAGGGACAGGTAGTGCTGGGGAACCCTGAGTGCAGCGCTGAGGGTGAGGGCTGACTCTGCCAGAGAATCACAGACTCACGGAGTTGTTTTGGCCGGGAAAGGACTCTGAGATCACCCAGTCCAACCTGCAGCCCAGCCCCACCATGGCCACCAAACCCTGGCCCCAGCTGCCATGGCCACAGCTCTCTGCAGCACCTCCAGCCATGGGCACTCCACCACCTCCCTGGGCAGCCTCTGCCAGTCCCTGGCCACTCTGGCACCAAAGACATTTTTCCTTCTCTCCAACCTAACCCTCCCCTGGCACAAGCTCAGGACATTTCCTCTCCTTCCATCACCTGAGCCTAAGGAGCAGAGCCCAACCCCCACCTGCCTGCAGCCTCCTCTCAGGCAGCTGCAGAGAGCAATGAGCTCTGCCCTCAGCCTCCTCTGCTCCACACTAAACCCCCCCAGCTCCCTCAACTGCTCCTCCCCAGCCCTGTTCCCCAGGCCCTTCCTAGCTCTGTTGCCCTTCTCTGGACCTGCTCCAATCCCTCAATGTCTTTCTCTCAGTGACAGGTCCAAAACTGAACCCAGCACTCAAGCTGTGGCCTCAGCATTGCCCAGTCCAGGGACACAATCCCTGCCCTGCTCCTGCTGGCCACACCATTGCTGATCCAGGCCAGGCTGGTGGTGCTCTTCTTGGCCACCTAGGCACACCCTGACTCATCTTCAGCTGCTGACAACCAACCCACCCCAGATCCTTTCTCTGCTGGGCAGTTTCCAGCCACTCTGCCCCAGTCCTGGAGCATTCCTGGGATTGTTGTGACCCAGGTGCAGGACCCAGCACATGGCTCTGTTGAACCTCATACAGCTGACCTCAGCCCATGGATGTAGCCTGGCCAGGTCCCTCTGCAGAGCCTTCCTACCCTCCACCAAATCCACACTGCCACCTAATTTAGTGTCACCTGCAAACTGACTGAGAGTGCAATCCATTCCCTTGTCCAGATGAGTGGTACTGAAGAGAGCTGAGGGCAGGGAGCTAGCTGCTCCCAAAGGACAGCCCAAAAGCACCTCCATACTGGAAGCTGCCTGTGAGCAGAAGGCACTCAACACACGGCAGATCCAAACTCTAATTCCTCACCTCCCCACCAGCCAAGGAGTTCAGATATCTGACTGCAGGAGGGTGACTTGATGCTGCTGCCTTCACAGGGACCTTTGGAGCTGGGTGTGTGTGGGTTTGCTGTTATGGTTTCCAGCTGAAGTCCCTCTGTGTGGGTTTTGAAGCTGTTACTTTAAGCTTAGCAGTAGCATGAGTAGCTTTGCCCATCACACAGTTCATGTCTATGGTAGTTTAACATCAGCAGCCTAGACCTGACTCCCTTTGTGCTATCCTAAATGCCAGGGCTGGCTGAATGGCTCTCTTACAGCTTGGTGGCTGGGAGGAGGCAGCTGGGAGCTCATCTTCTGGCAAGCATAGAAACCTCAGCATAGAATCATAGAATCATAGAATGGCTTAGGTTGGAAGGGACCTCAAGGATCAGCCAGTTCCAACCTGGTCCTGAACACCTCCAGGGGGGTTGTGGAGCACAGAAGCACCCAATGTGATCTTTGATCACATTGGGTGCTTCTGTGCTCCACAACCTCCCTGGGCAACCTGTGCCAGGGTCTCACCACCCTCAACCTCTGCCAGTGTCTCACCACCCTCACTGTAAAGAACTTCTTCCTAACATCTAGCTCCAGCTTCTCCTCCTGGGTGTGCTAGAGGAGAAGCCTCCATGAGCCTCCAGCAGCCTTGCAAAACAAACAGTGCCACAAGATAGCTTCTGCCTCGTTCCCAGGCCACGGCTCTCGGGATTGCTCTCTAGGACCTTAACAAGGGAACTTCTGGCTTCAAATCTCAGCTTGTGCTCAGCTCTGGTGGGGCCACACCTTGAGTGTTGTGTTCAGAGGGATGTGGAGGTACAGAGGAGAGCAACCAAGCTGGGGATGGGCCTGGAGAAAAAATCTCATGAAGAGCAACTGGAGTAGTTTAGTTTGAAGAAGAGGAGGCTGAGGGCAGAGGTTGGTGCTGGTCTCTCCTCACAGGTAATTAGGGACAGAACAAGAGGGAATGGCCTCAAACTGTCACTGGGTAGGTTTTGACTGGACATGAGGAAAGATTTTTCCCATTAGGAGTGGTCAGGCACTGGAATGAGCTGCTCAGGGAGGTGGTGGAGTGCCCAAGCCTAGATGTGTTTAAAAGTCGTTTGGCTGTGGTGCATGGGGCTATGGTTTAGGGTGAGTTTTGCAGAGCAGGGCTTGGTGCCCCTGAAGGGCTTTGCCAGCCTGAATGCTGCTGTGGTGCTGTGATTCTTCTGGTGGTTTGCCTCTTTGGTACCCTCCCTTTGCCAGTCGTGTGGAGAGGAAAAAGAGCTCATTGCTACACCTAAAAATGGGTAGGGCAGACCAAAAGGAGCATTTTCACCAAGGGGCTCTGCAGGCATCTTTGCTTGGTGGCAGAGGGAACCCTTCCAATCCTTTCCCAGCTTCTGTCTTGTTTGATTCCTGTGTTTCTTGTGTCCAGGGCTGGAGCAAGGGACTAGTTAGTCCTGGGACAGGTCCATCACCAGCTCTGGGCCTGCAGAAGTTCTGCCAACATCACTTGCCATGGTTGGGCCTCTTCCTTGTGTGCTTGTTTCCAGCCCAGCCAGGGCTGTGGGCTAAGGTCTGGGTACAGATCCAGTAAGGGCTGTGTTAGCAGTTTAGGGCTGAGCAAAAGGCTGCCCCCAGGAAATGCTGCACAGATTACTTTTCTTCAGTGTGCTGGATGAGAAGATCAATCTGGTCTGGCTGGGTGGGGAATGGCTGACAGCAGCCCTGAGGAACAGGCCCTGGGGGGCTGGGGTGAGGAAGAGCTCAACATGAGCCTGCAGTGTGAGTGCAGCCCAGACACAACCCTGTGCTGGGTGCAGCCAGAGCAGTGTGGGCAGCAGGGCAAGGGAGGGGATTCTGCCCCTTGGCTCTGCTCTCCTCACACCCCACCTGCAGTCCTGGGGGCAGTTCTGGAGCCCCCAGCACAAGCAGGACATGGAAGTGTTGGAGCCAGAGCAGAGGAGGCCACCAAGATGCTGAGAGGGCTGCAGCAGCTCTGCTCTGAGCACAGGCTGAGAGAGTTGGGGCTGTGCAGCCTGGAGAGGAGAAGGCTTGGAGGAGACCTTGGAGTGGCCTTGCAGGGTCTGAAGGGGGCTGCAGGAGGGCTGGGGAGGGACTATTGACAAGGTCTGGGAATGGCAGGAGGAGGAGGAATGGGTTTGAAGTGGCAGAGGGGAGATGGAAAGTGGATGTTAGGGAGAAGTTGTTTGCAGTGAGGGTGGTGAGACACTGGCACAGGTTGAGGGTGGTGAGACACTGGCACAGGTTGCCCAGAGAGGTGTTCAGGACCAGGCTGGATGAGGCCTTGAGCAACCTGTTCTAGTGGGAGGTGTCCCTGCCTATGGCAGGGGCATTGGAACTATCTGAGCTTTGAGGTCCCTTCCAACCTAGACCATTCTATGGTCAAGCCTGGAAGAACAAGTAAAGTACCTTCTGCTGTACCAGCCAGCCCCGTGGGAGCAAGCAGCTCTCAGCTGGCCCTCAGGAGGACTTAGGCTCCTCTGGGAGGTGTTCTTCAGGAGGCCTGAAAGCTCCTCAGACATTTAGTGCCTGCTGCAGGACTGCCAGCAACTGTCTAAGGGAGCTTGGGACTGCAGGGTGCACAGCAGGGCAGACCCAGATGTGTTTCTGGGCTATGGTGCCCCATGGAGCAGAGCAGGGCAGACCCAGATGTGTTTCTGGGCTATGGTGTCCCATGGTGCAGAGCAGGACAGACCCAGATGTGTTTCTGGGCTATGGTGCCCCATGGTGCAGAGCAGGGCAGACCCAGATGTGTTTCTGGGCTATGGTGCCCCATGGTGCAGAGCAGGACAGACCCAGATGTGTTTCTGGGCTATGGTGCCTCATGGTGCAGAGCAGGGCAGACCCAGATGTGTTTCTGGGCTATGGTGTCCCATGGTGCAGAGCAGGGCAGACCCAGATGTGTTTCTGGGCTATGGTGCCCCATGGTGCAGAGCAGGGCAGACCCAGATGTGTTTCTGGGCTATGGTGCCCCATGGTGCAGAGCAGGGCAGACCCAGATGTGTTTCTGGGCTATGGTGCCCCATGGAGCACAGCAGGGCAGACCCAGATGTGTTTCTGGGCTATGGTGCCCCATGGAGCAGAGCAGGGCAGACCCAGATGTGTTTCTGGGCTATGGTGCCCCATGGAGCAGAGCAGGGCAGACCCAGATGTGTTTCTGGGCTATGGTGCCCCATGGAGCACAGCAGGGCAGACCCAGATGTGTTTCTGGGCTATGGTGCCCCATGGAGCAGAGCAGGGCAGACCCAGATGTGTTTCTGGGCTATGGTGCCCCATGGAGCAGAGCAGGGCAGACCCAGATGTGTTTCTGGGCTATGGTGCCCCATGGAGCAGAGCAGGGCAGACCCAGATGTGTTTCTGGGCTATGGTGCCCCATGGAGCAGAGCAGGGCAGACCCAGATGTGTTTCTGGGCTATGGTGCCCCATGGTGCAGAGCAGGGCAGACCCAGATGTGTTTCTGGGCTATGGTGCCCCATGGTGCAGAGCAGGGCAGACCCAGATGTGTTTCTGGGCTATGGTGTCCCATGGTGCAGAGCAGGGCAGACCCAGATGTGTTTCTGGGCTATGGTGCCCCATGGAGCAGAGCAGGGCAGACCCAGATGTGTTTCTGGGCTATGGTGCCCCATGGTGCAGAGCAGGGCAGACCCAGATGTGTTTCTGGGCTATGGTGCCCCATGGTGCAGAGCAGGACAGACCCAGATGTGTTTCTGGGCTATGGTGCCTCATGGTGCAGAGCAGGGCAGACCCAGATGTGTTTCTGGGCTATGGTGTCCCATGGTGCAGAGCAGGGCAGACCCAGATGTGTTTCTGGGCTATGGTGCCCCATGGTGCAGAGCAGGGCAGACCCAGATGTGTTTCTGGGCTATGGTGCCCCATGGTGCAGAGCAGGGCAGACCCAGATGTGTTTCTGGGCTATGGTGCCCCATGGAGCACAGCAGGGCAGACCCAGATGTGTTTCTGGGCTATGGTGCCCCATGGAGCAGAGCAGGGCAGACCCAGATGTGTTTCTGGGCTATGGTGCCCCATGGAGCAGAGCAGGGCAGACCCAGATGTGTTTCTGGGCTATGGTGCCCCATGGAGCACAGCAGGGCAGACCCAGATGTGTTTCTGGGCTATGGTGCCCCATGGAGCAGAGCAGGGCAGACCCAGATGTGTTTCTGGGCTATGGTGCCCCATGGAGCAGAGCAGGGCAGACCCAGATGTGTTTCTGGGCTATGGTGCCCCATGGAGCAGAGCAGGGCAGACCCAGATGTGTTTCTGGGCTATGGTGCCCCATGGAGCAGAGCAGGGCAGACCCAGATGTGTTTCTGGGCTATGGTGCCCCATGGTGCAGAGCAGGGCAGACCCAGATGTGTTTCTGGGCTATGGTGCCCCATGGTGCAGAGCAGGGCAGACCCAGATGTGTTTCTGGGCTATGGTGTCCCATGGTGCAGAGCAGGGCAGACCCAGATGTGTTTCTGGGCTATGGTGCCCCATGGAGCAGAGCAGGGCAGACCCAGATGTGTTTCTGGGCTATGGTGTCCCATGGAGCAGAGCAGGGCAGACCCAGATGTGTTTCTGGGCTATGGTGCCCCATGGAGCAGAGCAGGGCAGACCCAGATGTGTTTCTGGGCTATGGTGCCCCATGGTGCAGAGCAGGGCAGACCCAGATGTGTTTCTGGGCTATGGTGCCTCATGGTGCAGAGCAGGGCAGACCCAGATGTGTTTCTGGGCTATGGTGCCCCATGGAGCACAGCAGGGCAGACCCAGATGTGTTTCTGGGCTATGGTGCCCCATGGAGCACAGCAGGGCAGACCCAGATGTGTTTCTGGGCTATGGTGCCCCATGGAGCAGAGCAGGGCAGACCCAGATGTGTTTCTGGGCTATGGTGCCCCATGGTGCAGAGCAGGACAGACCCAGATGTGTTTCTGGGCTATGGTGCCCCATGGTGCAGAGCAGGGCAGACCCAGTCCCGCTGCTGGGCTGCTGTGCCCTGCCTGCACAGAAGGTGACCTCCAGACCTGGCAGATTCCAGCAGGCCCTCCCAGTGCTCCTCAGCCGCTGCCGTAGCAGGAGCAGGGGGGGCTGAGGAGCCAGAGTGGCCCTTGAGGAGGTGCTTCTGAGGAGTTCTCCTCGCAGTCGCTGCTGCTGGAGTGAGTCTGGGAATGTTCCCCACGCCCAGGCAAGGGGCAGGAGGAGCTCAGCTCCACGCTGGCTGGCAGAGCACTTGCTGGGGCTGAGCTGACTCCTGGCGTTTCAGGGAGAACTTCTTTGCTTGGAGAGTGTCTGGAGCAGGCTGCCCAGAGGGGCTGTGCAGTCTCCTTCTCTGGAGGGATTCCAACCCCCCCTGGACATGCTGATCCTGGGCAAGCTCCTGTGGTGACCCTGCTTTAAGAGGGAATTGGACTGGGTGTTCTCTAAATGTCCCCTCCAAACCCACCCACCCCACCCCCATGCTGGGCTTCTGATTAAGAGACATTGAGGTGGTCACACACAACTGGCAGGGCTACTTTGCATGGCCCATGGCTGAGTCAATGCTCTGTGGCACTGGCAGGTGACAGAAAAGCCACACTGGGAGATCTGTCTGTGGGATGTGGACCTTGGAGCATTATTGTCTTTGTGCACTCCCCATTGGCTCAGAGCTCTACCCCCTAAATGCAGCAGTGATGATCACCACCAAATGCTGATTTGCTTTGTTGCCCTTGAGAGGGCCAGGAAAAGCAAAAGCTCTCCGTGGAGGCCTCACCTGTTGCCTTCAAAGCCCAGCAGAGCCAGCAACATAGAACTCCTCTGGCTAAAAGCCCTTTCAGCTCATCCAGCCCAACCATTCTCTACTCCCACCAAGGCTGGGGCTAAACCATGGCCCTCAGCACCACATCTCTTCCTCATTGAAACACCTCCAGGCATGGGGATTCGACCACCTGCCTGGGCAGCCTGTGCCAGGCTCTGAGAATCCTTTCAGGGAAGAAGTTTCTTCTAATGTCCAACCCAAACCTCCTCTGGTGCAGCATGAGGCCATTTCTTCAGGAGGAGAGGATCTTCTTAGCCTGGTTTGATGCTGGGCTTCACCCTGGCTGTGTTTGAGAGGGGAGTTGATTTGCACTGCCAGATGCCCAGGGGGTTCACAGCCTGCCAGGGAGGGATGGACAGGCCCCACCAGTGTCAAGAGGAGAGTCACCAGAGCTATGGCACCCTGCCTGGCACCAGGCTCAGCCACATGCAAGCTCAGGATGTGCCAAGCTGCTTCGTGAAGCTTCTGCCAGCAGGGCACTATTCATAGGATCATAGAATGATAGAATGGGTTAGGTGGGAAGGGAGCTCAAAGCTCAGCCAGCTCCAACCCCCTGCCATAGGCAGGGACACCTCCCACTAGAACAGGTTGCTCAAGGCCTCATCCAGCCTGGCCCTGAACACCTCCAGGGAGGTTGTGGAGCACAGAAGCACCCAATGTGATCAAAGATCCACAACCTCCCTGGGCAACCTGTGCCAGTGTCTCACCACCCTCACTGCAAACAACTTCTTCCTAACATCCACTTTACATCTCCCCTCTGCCACTTCAAACCCATTCCTCCTCCTCCTTCTCCTCCTCCTCCTCCTCCTGCCATTCCCAGACCTTGTCAGTAATCCCTTCCCAGCCCTCCTGGAGCCCCCTTCAGATCCTGCAAGGCCACTCCAAGGTCTCCTCCAAGCCTTCTCTTCTCCAGGCTGCACAGCCCCAACTCTCTCAGCCTGTGCTCACAGCACCCAGGACTGCAGCTGGGGTGTGAGGAGAGCAGAGCCAAGGGGCAGAATCCCCTCCCTTGCTTTGCTGGCCACTTGATGTGATTCTCATCCCAGTGGGAGCAGAGAGAATAGCCAAGGCCTCTCTTTGGTCAGTTAGGCTGCTGGGCAAACGTTCCTTTCATTCTAGAACTGGGAGAGTTGTTCCCTGCTCACTCTCCTGGCACCACTCCCCCTGTGCAGTCTCTGTGTTCCCACTGGATGCAAATAGATTTCCAAACAAAATTCTTCCGAAGGGACGTTGCTGGTTGAACCTCACTGCAGTGCTGCCAACTTGAGTGACCTTTTAGTGACTACTTGCTGAAAATAGCCTCCTGAAATCAAGGGGATTCCCTGCAGGGCCATGCTCTCCCCAGCCTTCACCAAGCCCTCTCTTGCAAGAGCCACGAGAGGCCCAAGGCAGTCAGCAGTGTGACTTCAGCAACATCAAGCCAAGAATGAACCCTGCAGCTTGCTGCAGCCTTTGCTGGCATCCATGGCCCTCTGGTTGAGAGGCTGGAGGGAGAGGATGGCATCCAGAGAGACCAGGACAGGCTTGAGAACTGGGCCCAAGCCAACCTCATCAAGTGCAACAAGGCCAAGGGCAAGGTCCTGCAGCTGGGTCAGGGCAGTCCAAAGAACAGATCCAGGCTGGGCAAGGAGACACTTGAGAGCAGTCTGGAGCAGAAGGCCTTGGGGCTGTCAGTTGGTGCCAAAGTGCCCAGCAGCCAGCACTGGTCACTGGCAGCCCAGAGCCAGCTGTGTGCTGGCTGCAGCCAGAGCAGGGAGAGCAGCAGCACAGGGAGGGGATTCTGCCCCTCTGCTCTGCTCAGACCTCACCTGCAGCACTGCCTCCAGCTCTGGGAAACACAGCACAAGAAGGACCTGGAGCTGCTGAAGAGGGGCCAGAGGAGGCCACCAAGATGCTCAGAGGGCTGGAGAAGCTCTGCTGTGGGGACAGGCTGGGAGAGTTGGGGCTGTGCAGCCTGGAGAAGAGAAGAGAAGGCTGCAGGGAGACCTTAGAGCAGCCTGCCAGTGCCTGAAGGGGCTGCAGGAGAGCTGGGGAGGGACTTGTGACAAGGGCTGGGAGTGACAGGATGAGGGACAATGGCTTTGAGATGGGAGAGGAGAGTGAGAGTGGAGATGAGGAAGAAATTCTGTGCAGTGAGGGTGGTGAGACACTGGCACAGGCTGCCCAGGGAGGTTATGGATGTCCCCTCCCTGGATATGTTCAAGGCCAGGCTGGATGAGACCTTGAGCAAGCTGGTGGCAGATGTCTTTTGCCCATGTCAGGGGAGGGTTTGGACTGGGATGATCTTGAAGGTCCCTTCCAACCCAACCCATTCTGTGGCCGTTGGTGCTGCCAGGCCACATCACTCTGCACCAGGGTGAATCTGGAGATGTGGTGCAAACATGGATGGAAGAAGCCTTTGAGCAGTAGCCTCTGCATTTCCAGGTGTGGCAGATGGACAGCTCTGGTGGTTCCCAGTCTCATTCTGAACCAGCAACATCTTTCCTATCCTCCCCTTCAGCTTTTGCATTCTGAAAAGAGAGAAGCTCCTGTGGAGGTGACCTCTCTTCAGCCACAGGCTGATCTGATCTGCCGCAGCTCTGGAGGCAGGCAGAGGGAGCACAAGCTGCAGGGCTTGCAGTCGAGCACACAAAACACCCAACACACAGGTGCTGGATGCCCTCTCCCTGAAGGTGTTCAAGGCCAGGTTGGATGAGGCCTTGAGCAACCAAGTCTGGCTGAGAGGTGCCCATGCCCAGGACAAGGGGTTGGAGTAGATGAGCTCTGAGGTCCCTTCCAGCCTGAGCCCTGCTGTGATTCTGTGATCTCTCAGCCTTCCTCTGCAGGACCTTTGTGCCTCAGTACCCAGACAGCCTGGTGAAGGGCAGCTTCATAACCTCCAAGTATCAGAGCCCTCTCCATAGCCTGTACATCCCCATAGTCTGTCCCCTGGACAGGGGAGAGGGAGGGTTCAGAAGAGTTTTGCCAGATGTCCTGGGCCAGGGTGTGTGGGTTTGAAGAGGAAGCTTTGTTTGTCTCCTAGTGCAGGCATCAAACACAAACAAGGGAGCTGCGGTTCCTGGCACGAGAGCTTCTGCAGCAGTTTGCTCTCCAGATCCCCAGAATTACAGAGGGCTAGAGGCACTGGTCTTGGTGCAGCTGAAATGAGCTACAGCTGAAGAGGGAAAGCCATGTGATGCAAGATGTGACTGACAGATCACTGTCCCAAGGGCTGGGATGAGGCCGTTGGAATTTGCAGGGAAACCACCTCCAGAGCGTTCCAACTGCTCCGGATGCTCTTGGGATGCACAGCAGAAAGCAGTCCATGGCTCAGCAGGTCTGAGTGATTGCATCAGGAATTACTGTCATGCAAACCCAGCCTGCAGGTGCTTAGAGTCCTGGAATGGCTCAGGTTGGAAGGGACCTCAGAGCTCATCTACTGCAGCCCCCCCTGCCATGGGCAGGGGAGCCTCTCAACTGGACCAGATTGCTCATGGCCTCATCCAGCCTGGCCTTGAATACCCCCAGGGAGGAAGCATCCACAGCCTCCCCGGGCAACCTACTCCAGAGTCTCACCACCCTTGTGCTGAAGAACTTCTTCCTAAGATCTTAAGATTGCAAGAGGGATGTGGCCAAGTGGGTGTCAGGTGTGACAAAACTGAAGGCACTGACATCAACTGCAGCAAGAGGTGGGAAGTGGAAGAAGAAGAGGAGAAAATAGAAGAAAACTGGGTCCAGCTCTGGGCTCCCCAGCTCAAGAAGGACAAAGAACTACAGCAGAGTCCAGCCCAGGGCCACTCAGATGCTGAGGGCACTGGAACAGCTCTCATGACTGAGAGCTGGGACTGGTTAGCCTGGAGAGGAGGAGGCTGAGTGGGATCTGAGCAATGCTTGCAAACAGCGAAGGGGTAGGGTCAGGAGGATGGGGCCTGACTCCTGTCAGTGGTGCCCAGTGACAGCACAGGAGGCAATGGGCACAGACTTGGCCAAAGGAAGTTCCATCTAAACTTCTTTATTGTGAGGGTGGCAGAGCTCAGAACAGGCTGCCCAGAGAGGTCTGCATCTCTGGAGACTTTCAAGGCTCACCTGGATGTATTCTTGTGTGCCCTGCCCTGGCTTGGGGTTGGACTGGATGATCTTCAGAGGTCCCTTCCAAGCCCTACCACTGTGTGATTGTGTGAAATGGAGATTGCCAGTGGCAGACCTGCTGGACAAGATGTTTCTGTAACAGGGGCATCAGCCTTGCTTCCACCATGCTCCCTTCCCTGGACATCTCTGCTCCTGCCAGGCAAGGGAGGCATCTGAAAGCCTGGCAGGGAGCAGGAGAAAGCCACCCTCTGGGTCATGTTTGGTTTGGTCCATGTTGGGTTTCATCCTGCAGGATCCTGCTCCTAATCTGCCTTTGTTCAACCACACTGTCACACCTTATCCAGCATCAGAGGCCCAGCTTAGAACAGGCAGAGCCAGAATCCAGGTCTTCAGGTGTTGAGTTCATGCTTTCAGCAGCAGCTTCCCAGGTACATTTTTCCCCAACAAAATCCAAGCCCCCCACACTGAAGAACTCTTCTAAGAGGACAGGCTGAGAGAGCTGGAGGTGTTCAGCCTGGAGAGGGGAAGCTTCCAGGGAGACCTAACAGCAGCCTGCCAGTGCCTGAAGGGGCTGCAAGCAGGCTGCAGAGGGACTGTTCCCAAAGGCCTGCAGGGACAGGACAAGGGACAAAGGTTTGAAATGAGAGCAGAGCAGATTGAGATTGGATGTGAGGAACAAGCTCTGCACCAGGAGGCTGCTGGAACACTGCAACAGGTTGCCCAGGGAGGTGGTTGAGGTCCCATCCTGGAGATCTTCAAGATGAGGCTGGAGAGGGCTGTGGGCAAGCTGCTCTAGTGGAGGATGTCCCTGCTGAGTGCAGGGGGTTGGGCTGGGTGAGCTCTGGGGGTCCCTTCCAGCCCAGAGCACTCTGTGGTTCTCTGGTCCTTTTCAAAGAGGGAGCACACAACCATCCTGCCCTTCTCGTGAGGTGGAGCCCTCCTGCCCCACGCAGTGCTGCTGTTTCCTGCTCTGGCAGTGCTGTGCAGGCTGCCCCAGAGCCCTGCTCTGCAGCTGCCTCCTCCCCAGGCAGCAGGCTGCTGCTATCAGCCTTGTTTGCTTAAGAGACGCCCAGCGCTGGAATTGCTGCCAGATTGCTCACAGGGCAGAGGTACAGTGCTGGCCAGGACCTGAGGGAAGCTTCTACCACCACATCAGCCCTTCCTATTTGTGGCTCCTAGCTTCATTAACCCAAAAGCAGCTACTCCTGCAAGCTGGGAGTAGGAAGCAATTCAGTGTGAACTCGATGCTGGATGAAGGTTATGTGCAGTCAGCTCGAAGCTGGGAAGAGGAGGGAGTGGGTCCTTGAGACAGAGATTGCTTCAGCTGCTGTGCAGGAGTGCTGGCACTGGCTGGACCATCGAGTGTCCAGCCCAGACATCAACATGTTCCTGCTCTGTGCTCCAGCAAGCACTTACAAGGTCACTGGCACTGGCTTGGTGCTTGCTGCCTGCAGGATTCTGTCTGAGCCTGGAGAGTCCTCACGCAATGGTTTGGGTTGGAAGGGACCGTCAAGATCATCCAGTTTCAACCCTCCCCTGCCATGGGCAGGGACACCTCCCAGTAGCACAGGGTGCTCAGGGCCTCATCCAGCCTGGCCTTGAATGCCTCCATGGGCAACCTGTGCCATGGTCTCACCACCCTCACTGCAAAGAACTTCTTCCTCATCTCCACTCTCACTCTCCTCTCCCAGCTCAAAGCCATTGTCCCTCATCCTAGCACTCCAAGCCCTTGTCACAAGTCCCTCCCCAGCTCTCCTGCAGCCCCTTCAGGTCCTGGCAGGCTGCTCTAAGGCCTCCCTGCAGCCTTCTCTTCTCCAGACTGAACAGCCCCAACTCTCCCAGCCTGTCCCCACAGGGAGCTTCTCCATCCCTCTGAGCACCTTCATGGCCTCCTCTGGCCCCTCTCCAGCAGCTCCAGGTCCTTCTTGTGCTGGGTTCCCCAGAGCTGGAGGCAGTGCTGCAGGTGAGGTCTGAGCAGAGCAGAGCAGAGCAGAGGGGCAGAATCCCCTCCCTGTGCTGCTGCTCTCCCTGCTCTGGCTGCAGCCAGCACACAGCTGGCTCTGGGCTGCCAGTGACCAGTGCTGGCTGCTGGGCACTTTGGCACCAACTGACAGCCCCAAGGCCTTCTGCTCCAGACTGCTCTCAAGTGTCTCCTTGCCCAGCCTGGATCTTTGGACTGCCCTGACCCAGCTGCAGGACCTTGCCCTTAGCCTTATTGAACTTGATGAAGTTCATCTCATGACTTTTCACCTGCATCTTCCAGACACTTCCCAGCCAGGCTGGCACAGTGTGAGGCCAGCTTGGCACAGGTGTAAGAGGCAAAGCACCCTGGAGTGAAGCAGGCAGTGGCTATGGCTCTTTGCCCTCACCTCAAAGTAAGACAAAGGTAAAGGAGCAGGCATGCATCAGGGGAGGGGGGAAAAGGCTGTGATGGAGCAGAGCCCTCGGAACACAAAGTGGACAATGGAGAGAGCAGCTGGGTTTTGGGGAGCCCCAGGGTAGCCTAGCAACAGATGTTTATTTCCTGTGGCAGCAAAGGTGCTGCGAAGGCCTGGATTCCTGGGAGGTGAATCACGGCGAAAGGCTCTCATTGTTCGCTCGGGAGCTGCGCCCAGCCGCAGCCCGGCACAGAGCTGCGGAGCCAGCCAGGCTGGAGAGCTCCTTCCTAGCACCCAGCCTGCATCTCCCCATCTCCAGCTCTATTCCATTCCCCCCCGTCCTGGCACTCCCTGACAGCCTAACAAGTCCCTCCCCAGCTTTCTTGTAGCCACCCTCAGATACTGAAAGGCCACAAGAAGGTCACCTGGGAGCCTTCTGCTTTCCAGACTGAACAGCCCAAACTCCCTCAGTCTCTCCTCACAGCTCCAGCCCTCTGAGCATCCTTGTGGCCCTCCTCTGGACACCTTCCAGGAGGTACTGCCCTGATGAGACCCCAGCTGGAATATTGCACCCAGCTCTGGGCTCCCCAGTTCAGAAGGGACAGGGATCTACTGGGGAGAGTCCAAGGGAGGGCCACAAGGATGCTGCAGGGGCTGGAGCAGTGCCTGGTGAGAAGAGGCTGAGAGCCCTGAGGCTGCTTAGTGTGGAGAGAAGGCTGAGAGGGACCTGAGCAATGGCTGTAAATACATGGGGGCTGGGGGCCAGGAAGGAAGGGACAGGAACAGGGACAGGCTCTGCTCACTTGTGCCCTGGCATAGGACAAGGAGCAATGGATGGAAGCAATGGAGGTTCCACCTGGATAAGACAAGAAGCAAAGGAGGTTCCAGCTCAGCATGAGGAAGAATTTTCCTGGAAGGGTCCCAGAGCCCTGGCACAGGCTGCCCAGAGAGGTTGTGGAGCCTCTGCTCTGGAGCCTTTTCAGGCCTGTCTGGGTGTGTTCCTGTGTGCCCTGAGCTGGATTCTCTGCTTCTGCTCTGGCAGGACTGGAGGATCTGCAGAGGTCCCTTCCAACCCCTAACACCCTGTGAGCCTGTGAAAGCCTGCAGCAGATGCTTGGTGCTGTGCTGCTGCTGCTGTTTGGGAAACTGCAGAGCTCAGTGGTTCAGAGGCTGTGTCAGTGAAAGCAGAAGCTCAGACCTCACTGAGACAATTGCCAGCTTGGTTTCCTTTGCACAGGAACCTTCCAGCTTTAACCTTGACCTTAAATGTCCAAAGCTAGCAAGGCTGTTGATCAAAAAGCCAGGTCTCAGTGGGCTCAGTTTTTGAACCCATGGAATTTAGTGTTCTGCTGTAAGCATGAGATCTTCAATGGTCTTGAGCAAGCTGAACTCCACAGCTCTGAGCATAGAACCATGGAATGGGTTGGGTTGGAAGGGACCCTAAAGAGCATCCAGTTCCAACCCCCTCCCATGGGCAGGGGCACCTCCCATGAGCCCAGGTTGATCAAGTCCCCATCCAACCTGGATTTCAGCATTTCCAGCCCTCTGCAGCTTCTCTGGACAACCTGTTCCAGTGCCTCACCACCCTCCAGAGGAAGAATTGCTTCCTGATGGCCATCTCAGTCCTGCCTCTTCTTGTTTGGAGCCATCAACCCTCATCCTGTCACTCCCAGCCCTTGTCACAAGTCCCTCCCCAGCTCTCCTGCAGCCCCTTCAGGCACTGGCAGGCTGCTCTAAGCTCTCCCTGCAGCCTTCTCTTCTGCAGGCTGAACAGCCCCAACTCTCCAGCCTGTCCCCACAGGGGAGCTTCTCCAGCCCTCTGAGCATCTTGGTGACCTCCTCTGGCCTCACCCAAACAGTTCCATATCCTTCTTGTGCTGGAGGCTCCAGAGCTGGTCGCAGTACTGCAGGAGGGGTCACAACCACACAGGTATTGTTCCACCTGTGTCAAAAGACATTCCCTGACACTTAGCAGTGCATCTGAGGTCATCAACCTTTCAAACTCATCTCTTGCAGGAAATCTGATTGCCACCTTGCATTGCTTGCCTAAAACCAGTTAACTTCCACCACCATTCTTTAAGGACACCTTCAAACTACCAATAATGGCAGGTGGAGATGTGAAGCTTCAGCGAACCATAGCTCCTCTTCTCTGAGCTGTTCTGTCGTAGGATTGTAGAATCATTTTCATTGGAAAAGACCTTCAGGGTACTGAGCCCAACCATTCCCTCACTCTGCCAAAGCTGGGGCTAAGCCATGGCCCTCAGCACCTCCAGGGCTGGAGATTCAACCACCAGCCTGGGCCGCCTGGGCCAGCCTTTGAGTACCCTTTCGAGGAAGAAGTTTCTTCTGATACCCAACCTAAACCTCCCCTGGGGCAGCTTGAGGCCATTTCCTCCTGCCCTGAGACAGTTATTAGAAAAGAAATGCAGTTTTGAATAATCCCAGTGAGGGATGAAATGCCCTTAGCCTGCCCTGGGGTGAAATGCCCTTGGCCTGCCCCTCAGGAATCTCTGTGGTCCACTCCCTGCAGCATCTACAACTCCTCCTAATCTCTACTGTCTTTGTCCTCGCTGCACCTTTGTGAGAGGGGAAGGACTTTTGTTGGTGTTGCTGTTTCCAAGGTGGATATCTGAGAGGCAGAATAAATAGGAATCAGAATCCTAGAATGGACTGGGCTGGAAGGGACCTCCAAGGCTCACCAGCCCAACCCCCTGCACTCAGTAGGGACATCCTCCACTAGAGCAGGTTGCCCACAGCCCTCTCCAGCCTCACCTGGAATATCTCCAGGGATGGGACCTCAACCACCTCCCTGGGCAACCTGTTGCAGTGTTCCAGCAGCCTCCTGGTGCAGAGCTTGTTCCTCACATCCAATCTCAATCTGCTGTGCTCTAGTTTGAAGTCATTGCCTTCATCCTGTCCCTGCAGGCCTTTGGGAACAGTCCCTCTGCAGCCTGCTTGCAGCCCCTTCAGGCACTGGCAGGCTGCTGTTGGGTCTCCCTGGAGCCTTCTCTTCTCCACCTTGGTCTGTCTGGAGAAGCTGCAGGCAGGATCAGTGTAGCTAAGCAGGAAAAGGTTCCTGCAGCATCACTCCTGGGTTGGGCTGGGGTTGGGTGCTGCTGCTTCTCCCCACAGGCAGCACTCAAAGCTGCTCTTGGCCATCACTCACTGCTGAGAGGCTTTCCCTCTTCTGCTGATTCAAAGGTTCCTGCCCTTGCAGCTGGCCACCCTTGGGTGTGTCTAGGCACACAGAATGACAGATCCACAGGATCACAGAACCACAGAAGCATTCAGGGTTCAATGTCATTAGATACTGCAAGGCCTTGGACAGAGTCCCCCACAGCATCCTTCTGGCCAGGCTGCAGAGATACAGATGTGCTGGGTAGGCTGTTAAGGGGGTGAGGAGTTGGCTGGATGGTCACATCCAGGGGCAGTGCTCCCGGGCTTGAAGCCCAGCTGGAGAGTCACAGAATCACAGAAATACTCAGGCTGGCAAAGCCCCTCAGGGCCCCAAGCCCAACCCAGATCCCTGCTCTGCAAGGCTCACCCTAAACCACATTCCCAAGCACCACATCCAAGCAACTCTTAAACACAGCCAGGGTTGGGGACTCCATCACATCCTTGGGCAGCTCATTCCAGTGCCTGACCACTTCTGCTGGGCAAAATATTTCCTCATGTCCAGTCTAAACCAACCCAGTGGCAGCTTGAGGCCATTCCCTCTGCTTCTGTCACTAATTCCCTGTGAGCAGAGCCCAGCAGCAGCCTCTCCACAGCCTCCTTTCAGGTAGCTGCAGACAGTGCTGAGCTCTGCCCTCAGCCTCCTCTGTTTCACACCAACCATCCCCAGTTCCTTCAGTCTCTCCTCAGCAGATTCACTCTCCAGGCCCTTCACAGCTTCCCTGCCCTCCTCTGCACTGGCTCCAGCACCTCCACATCCCTCTTGCACTGAGCTGCCCCAAGCTGAACGCAAGGCTGAAGGAGTGGCCCCAGCAGAGCAGAGTCCAAGGGCACAGTCCCCTCCCTGCTGCTGCTGGGCACAGCACCTGTGGTGCAGTCACCTTTAGCCCTGTCGCAGTTTGCTGCCTGCAGCATCGCAGAGTCACAGATTGCATTGGGTGGGGAGGGAGGCTCAGAGCTGATCTCATCTAACTCCCACTGTGGTGAGCAGGGACATCTCCAACCAGAGCAGCCTGCCCAGGGGCAGCTCTGACCTCGAATGTCTCCAAGAATGAGGCCTCAATCCCATCCCTGGGCAGCCTGTGCCAGTATTTCACATGCTCACTGTGCAGAGCTCCCTCCTGATGTCCAACCTAACTCTGCCCTGCTCCAGTTCCAAACCATTGTCCTCATTCTATCCTCACAGGCTCTTCTGAACAGTCCCTCCCAACCTCTCCTGTAGGTCCCCATCAGACAGTGAGATGCAGCTCTAAGGTCTCCCTGCAGCCTTCTCTTCTCCATGCTGCACAGCCCCAGCTCTCCCAGCCTGTCCCCACAGGGAGCTTCTCCAGCCCCCTGAACATCTTCGAGGCCTCCTCTGGACCTGCTCCATCAGGTCCATGTCATAGAATCATAGAATCAACCAGGTTGGAAGAGAGCTCCAAGCTCAGCCAGCCCAACCTAGCACCCAGCCCTGCCCAACCAACCAGGCCATGGCACTAAGTGCCCCAGCCAGGCTTGGCTTCAACACCTCCAGCCACAGCCACTCCACCACCTCCCTGGGCAGCCCATTCCAATGCCAATCACTCTCTCTGACAACAACTTCCTCCTCACATCCAGCCTATACTTTCCCCAGCACAACTTGAGGCTGTGTCCCCTTGTTCTATGTCCTCCTTGTGCTGGGATGCCCACGGCTGGGCACAGCAGTGCAGGTGAGGTGTCAGCAGAGCAGAGGGCAGGATCCCCTCTCTCCATCTCTGGCCACACTGCTCTGGATGCAGCCCAGGCTGCCACTGTCCTGCTGGGCTGCAAGCTCACAATGGGAAGCTTCCCCAGGGCACATCCTGGGTGGAGCTCTGCTGGAGGAACCGAATGCTGCTTGTGGCTCAATTCTGAAGGCAGGAGGCTTGGCCAGCAGTAAGGCTGCCCTCAGCAATTTCAGTCACTGGTAAAGAACAACTGCAGTGCCTGACAGCTGAGCCAGAGTGTGGACCTGGCCAGTGAGTGCCCAGCCTGGCCTGGAACACCTCCAGGGAGGGGGCAGCCACAGCCTCCCTGGGCAACCTGTGCCAGTGTCTCACCACCCTCACTGCAAAGAACTTCCACTTAATCTCCAATCTAAATCTCCCCTCTGCCAGCTTCAATTCATTCCCTTCTCAGCCCAGGGCAGAGCTGCTGGCAAGGGCTGGGCACAGAGGACTGCTGCTTGTGTCTTCCTTGCCCCAGGGCACAGCTGCCTGTGGTCAGTGGCTGTGTCCAGCGAGGGAGCTCAGCAGCCATTCAGACAATCAATTGCCAGAGCCTCCAGCCTGCTCTGCCAGTTAATGTACACTCAATTTCACAGCCCATTTCCACCCCAGCCGCTAATGATGGCAATAAATGTCTGCCAATTGTGTTAAGTCAGATGTAATTGGAGATGTCAAAGGAAGGGGGGCAGGTTAGCTGCGGGGAAATGGGAGATTAGATGCCTCTTGTACTTGTGGCAGCCCGGTTGGAGTATCAGAACTGGGGGGTGTGCTGCTGCTCCTCTGCCACATAGGTATCAGTGAGCCAAGTACCTGTGCAGGTGCATAATAGGCCTCATTATCTTTACAAGTGGAGCTCGCTTGTTCTAGGAGGACATGGGAATCGTTGCCCTGTGTGCACACACCCCAGGGGCAGCAGCCAGCAGCTGGGAGCTGTTCCTCACCCTGCCTCTGGCCGTCGCCTGCAGAGCACCTGCAAGGGAGAGCTGCTCTGGCTGGCTTTGAGAAGCAGCAAATGCAGCTGCAGGCTCTGCACATGGTCCCGGGAGATGGAGAGCATTGCTGTGCCCTAGGGCAGCCCCTGAGTGCTGAGCTGCTGAGCCAAGGGCTGGGTCCTATGCTGGGGTCACAACCCCAGGAATGCTCTGGGCTTGGGGCAGAGTGGCTGGAAACTGCCTGGCAGAAAAGGGCAGAGCCACAGAACTGTCAGGGCTGAAAGGGTCCTGAAGGATCAGCCAGCACCAACCCCCTGCCATGGGCAGGGACACCTCACACTAGAGCAGGCTGCCCAGAGCCACATCCAACCTGGCCTGAAACACCTCCAGAGATGAGGCTTCCACCACCTCCCTGGGCAACCTGTGCCAGGCTCTCACCACCCTCATGCTGAGGAACTTCTTCCTAACATCCAATCTCAATCTGCCCTCCTCCAGCTTGGATCCAACCCCCCCAGCGCTATCACTGCCTGACAGCCTAACAAGTCCCTCCTCAGCTTTCCTGTAGCCCACTTCAGACACTGGAAGGCCACAAGAAGGTCTCCCTGGAGCCTTCTCCCCTCCAGCCTGCACAGCCCCAACTCTCTCAGCCTGTCCCCACAGCAGAGCAGCTCCAGTCCTCTGCTCATCCTCCTGGCCCTGCTCTGGACACCTTCCAGCACCTCCAGATGGTTCCTGTGCCAGGGGCTCCAGAGCTGGGCACAGTGCTCCAGGTGGGCTCTCAGAATCCCCTCCCTGGCCCTCTGCCCACACTGCTCTTGCTGCAGCCCAGGCTCTGGTTGGCATCTGGGCTGCCAGTGCACACTGCTGGCTCCTGCTGAGCTTCTCACCCACCAGCACCCCCAAGGCCTTTCCTTCAGGGCTGCTCTCAAGCCAGTCCCTGCCCAGCCTGTATCAGTGCCTGGGATTGCCCTGCCCCAGCTGCAGGATCCTGCACTGGGCCTTGTTGAACCTCCTGAGGCTGGCTTGGGCCCAGCTCTACAGCCTGTCCTGGTCCCTCTGGTCCCCCCCTTCCCTCCAGGCTGTCAGCCACACCACACAGCTTGGTGTTATTGGTGAACCTGCTGAGGGTGCCTCAGTGCCACTGCCCATGTCACCAGTGAAGATTCTGACCAGCCCTGGTGATTGACAGCAGCTGAGCACGAGCCAGGGTGTGCCCAGGTGGCTACGAAGGCCACCAGCATCCTGGCCTGGGCAGCAGTGGTGTGGGCAGCAGGACAGAGCAGTGAATGTGCACTGGGGAGGCCACACCGTGTGTGTGTCAGTGCCAGCAGGCTGCTGGCAGCCAGCTGGAGCTTTCTGGTGAGCTTTCTCCCCTATGGCATCCCCAAGCCTCTTTGTGCTCAGGGCTGAGTGATGTGGCAGGGTGTGACAGAAGGAGGTGAGGCTCTAGCAATGGAGTCTGGACCATCCCCTGTCGAATCTGTTTTAGCATCCCAAGGGGAAGGAACTTCCATCTCCTGCCTTGTGCTCCAAGCACAGGCACAGGCTGAGGACTGCAAAGCAGAGCTCTGAGTGCCTCTGAAGGAACCTTCTGCCCAGGGCTCTGGCAGCTGCTTAGTGTCAGCCTCCTCCTGGAGGAACTGGCAGGCTATGACCTAGGCAAGTGTCTGTGTGGTGGGTAGGGGAGCTGGCTGGCAGGGTACCCAGGGGTGGGCATAAAGAGCTCCTTCTGAGGCTGCCAGCCTGGCACTGGTGAGGTCCCCCAGGGGTCAGTGTTGGGCCCAACACTGTGTGATATCCTCCTTAGCCATTTAGATACTGGAATTAAGAGCACCCTGATGGAGCCTGCTGACAGCACAAAAATAAGTGGGGGTAGCTGAGAGCCCAGAAGGGAGAGACACCCTCCAGGAAGGTCTGGGCAGGCTGAGCACTGAGCAGGAAGGAACTGTGTGAAGTTTGATGAGGGTCTCATACCTGGGAACATAGAACCCAGGAATGCAGCTCAGGTTGGGAGCCACCCAGCTTGGGAGCAGCACTGTGGAGAGGGCCCTGGGGGTGTGGGTGGGCAAAAGGCTCAAGCTGAGCACAGAGGGTGCTGCAGGGGCAAAGGGAGCCCCCAGGACGCTGGGTTGCCTCGGTAAGGTCACCAGCAGGGATGAAGATGTCCTCGTCCCACTGCTCAGCCCCGGGCAGGCTGCACCCTCAGCACTGTGCACAGGTTGGGTCCCTGCTGCACAAGGATGGGCACAGGCTGGAAAGGGTCCAGAGAAGCTGCAGGAGAAGGCTCAGAGGCCTGGCAGCCCTGCCCTGTGAGGGAAGGCTGAGAGCTGAGGTTGTGCAGCCAGGAGAAGGCTCAGGGGAGACCTCCTGACCGAGTACATGCACACAGAGGGCAGCTCTCAGCAGGAGAGAGACTCCCTTTGTGCAGAGTCCCATGGCAAAGGCCAGGGGTGATGGGCACAAGTTACTGCTGGGGAGGTTGGGACTGGGTGCCAGGAAAGCTCTTTGCACCATCTGAACTCTGAGACATTGGAATAAAGTGCCCAGGGAGGTGCTGAGTTCCCCTGCAGCAGACAGTGCCAAGGCCCAGCTGGCCAGGCTGCAGAGCCAGCTCCTGCCAGCTCTGCTCTTACCCTGAAGGCTTGCACTGGATGACCCTTGGGGTCCCTCCCACCTTGGGTCTCTGTCAGTCTATGAATCCAGGAATCATCTTCTGAATATCCCTGCAGCACCTTGAGAGGTTTCATTAGTTCAGAGCTGCTGAAAGGACAGGAGGGAAAGGCAGGAATGGTGCAGCTCCAGCTCCTGGCTGTGCTTTCCACCTTGCTTTGCCTTCCCCCTGCTCTGCTGTGGCACATGCACAGCTTTGTGGTGCTGAAGTCTAAGGGCACAGAGTCCCTTGTGCCCGGGGCACAAACCCTGCCTGCAGAGTGGGTAAAAGGTTTGCAGTGCAAGAAGGGAAGGAGGCAGTGAGGCTGAGCACTTCAGCACCTGAAAGGTTTGTTCCTCTTCCTTCAGCACAAGCTGCTCTGGCCAGGAATATCAACCCCAGTAACAAAAGGCATGGCTGAAGGGGAAGTGCAGGATGAGGCTTAGCATCCTCCAGGCCTGGACCTAAAGTGCTCTCTGCAGCTGAAGCTGCTGCTGTGGGTGGAGAGCCTACTGGCAGCTGGGGCACAGGAGGCAGCCTGCTGTGTGGCTGGGAGTTCAAGGAGGGTACATCTCTGGAGCTGCTCTGGGAGAAGGCTCCTGTCACCTGGGAAGCTACAGAACATAGTCAGGGACTCATGGAATTGTTCTGGCTGGGAAAGCCCTCTGAGATCACCCAGTCCAATCACCAACCCAGCCCCACCATGGCCACCAGACCCTGGCCCCAAGGGCCATGGCCACAGCTCTCTGCAACACCTCCAGCCATGGGCACTCCACCACCTCCCTGGGCAGCCTCTGCCAATCCCTGGCCACTCTGGCACCAAAGACATTTTTCCTCCTCTCCAACCTAACCCTCCCCTGGAACAAGCTCAGGACATTTCCTCTCCTTCCATCACCTGAGCCTAAGGAGCAGAGCCCAACCCCCACCTGCCTATAGCCTCCTCTCAGGCAGCTGCAGAGAGCAATGAGCTCTGCCCTCAGCCTCCTCTGCTCCACACTAACCCCCCCAGCTCCCTCAGCTGCTGCTCCCCAGCCCTGTTCTCCAGACCCTTCCCCAGCTTGGTTGCCCTTTTGGGCACCTTCTCACACACACCTTCATGAGGGTCCCTGGTGCTGGACAAGAAGGATTCACTCCTTCACAGTCAGTGTCCTTGGAGAGCCCTGGAGGTGCCTGAAGCTCACCCAGGGAGGCCACCAGGCAGCTGTGCAGCACTGGAGCACTCAGCTTCAGTGGCTTCTGGTGCCTGGGACAGCTGAGCCCTGGGAGGCTGCAGAGCAGGGAGAGCTCAGCACTGCTGCAGCCCCCGAGGACACATCCATCTCTCAGCTCCCCTGGGGTAGATGCAGAGCTTTTGCTCAGCATCCCCAGGGTCAGATGAAGCACTGAGCAGCAGGTGATCCCAGACCTGTCTGCTGTGCTCCTGGCTTTGGACCATGGGGGCTTTTGTCCCAAGGTTGTTCAGAGTCAGGGCTGGGCTGGACACTAAATGAGTGCCAGAGGATCTCCAGGAATCCCTCTGCCTTCCCAAAGGGAAAAGAGGGATTGAGGGAGAGAGGCTGATGGGGTGAGAGAGAAACTGGACCATCTGGGACAGAGATAATAACAGCATGAAATAGACACAAACCAGTGTGAGACCCAACCCTGATGGCAGTGACAGCTTCACTGCCACCACCGGTGCCAGGGCAGAGGTCCCAGAGTGGACTCAGTGGCAGATGGGAACCAGTTCAGGAGCTGGGTTCTGGAACTGGGTTCAGGATCTCATGGGTCAGGACTGAAAGCAGAACAGAGAGAGTCCTGCTCAGACAGCAGCCCCTGGAGAAGAGGCCTGACCCTGGGCTCCCTCAGCTGTGTAAGGAACAAGACCTCCATGGGCTGCAATCCCTTGGTGGTCACTTCAGGGTCACCTCTCCTGCCTGCTCCTCCCTGCAGGAGCCACCTCTGACTTCCTGCAGCCCAAGGTGGCACACAAGCTGTGGCAGTGCCCTTGCCCTGCAGCCCAACCCTTGGTGCTAGCTCTGCCCATCAGGTTCTCACTGCTGGCAGCAGCCCCTGGCTGTGCAAGCCTGCCCTGGGCACAGGCTGAGCTGGGAAGGGCCAGCAGGCAGCAGACGCAGCTCTGCTCTGGCTCACAGCAGGACAGAGGTGCAGGCAGAGCTGGCAGGCAGGGACCTGCTGCTGCCCTGGCTGCAGTGCTCCCTCGTGGGGCGCAGAATCGGTGCCCCCCGCGCACGCTGCTTCGCCCTCCGGCCGCAGCCTCGGGGCTGCCCACACGCGTGGGTGACCTGCTGCCTGCTGCTCTGCTCACCACCGCAGGGCTGGGAGGCTCACAGCGTCTCCACGAGGGCAGAGGGCAGTGGGTAAGTGGCTTCCTTCCTTGCCAGGCTGCGGGGGTCCCCCAGCCCCGCCGTGGCAGGCGGCAGTGAAGGGGGCACGGGGCAGGAGTGGGCAGCTGCGAGCTGGGAACGGCCAGGCAGGAGAATCGGTGCCAGGCGACAGCTCCAGACGGGGCCCGAGCTCCGCCCGGGGCTGCTGTCCAGCCTGGGTAACTGCCGCCGAGATGAGATCCTCCTCTGCCTCTCGGGCAGTGCCTTGCCACCCTGCCATGCTGCCACCCTGCCACCCTGCCATGCTGCCACCCTGCCATCTTTCCACCCTGCCATGCTGCCACCCTGCCATCCTGCCATGCTGCCACCCTGCCATGCTGCCACCCTGCCACCCTGCCATGCTGCCTTCCTTCCACACTGCCATGCTGCCTTCCTTCCACCCTGCCACCCTGCCATCCTGCCATGCTGCCACCCTGCCACGCTGCCATCCTGCCATCCTTCCACCCTGCCATGCTGCCACCCTGCCACGCTTCCACCCTGCCATGCTGCCTTCCTTCCACCCTGCCATCCTGCCATCCTTCCATCCTGCCATGCTGCCACCCTGCCATGCTTCCACCCTGCCATGCTGCCATCCTGCCATGCTGCCATCCTGCCATGCTTCCACTCTGCCATGCTGCCACCCTGCCAAAGTGCCAAAGTGCCCAGCAGACAGCACTGGGATGGAGAAGTTCTCTGTGGGGACAGCCTGGGGGAGTTTGGGCTGTTCAGCCTGGAGAAGAGAAGGCTGCAGGGGGACCTTAGAGCAGCCTTCCAGTACCTGAAGGGGCTGCAGGAGAGCTGGGGAGGGACTTGTGACAGGATGAGGGACAATGGCTTTGAGCTGGGAGAGGGGAGATTGGGAGTGGAGAAGAGGAGGAAATTGTTTGCAGTGAGGGTGGTGAGACACTGGCACAGGTTGCCCAGGGAGGCTGTGGATGTCCCCTCCCTGGAGGTGTTCAAGGCCAGGCTGGATGAGGCTCTGAGCAAGCTGTGCTGGTGGGAGGTGTCCCTGCCCATGGCAGGGGCTTGGAACTGAGTGATCCTGAAGGTCCCTTCCAACCCAACCCCTTCTGTGCTGTTATGATTCCAGCTGAGGGGTGCTGCTGTAACATGTGTTTGTTTTCCTTCCCTTAAGAGATGAGGATGTGGTGAGAATGCTGATTCCCAAACATCTGCCAGGAGATGCTGCCCTGAGCCTGGGGTGGCAGGAGTGTGTCTGTAAGTGAAACCCCAGTGGAATTCCTTCTTTCTTTCCATCTGGATTGTTCATTTTTCAGCTGTGCAGTTTGTGCCCTACACACAGGCCCTTGGTAAAAGTCCCTCCACAGCTCTCCTGGAGCCCCTTCATGTCCTGGAAGGCTGCTCCAAGGTCTCCCTGCAGCCTTCTCCAAGCTGAACAGCCCCAACTCTCTCATCCTTTCCCCACAGAGAAGGTTCTCCAGCCCTCTGAGCATCTTTGTGGCCTCATCTGAATCTGCTCCAACACTTCCCTGTCCTTGGATCTACCCCAGATCTCCAGCCACATATGAGCTGGTGAAGTGATCTGCCTTGCCTTAGCCTGCAGCATGCTTTTGTCACTGGGCTTGTTACAGAGGCTGCTTTTGGAAGCCCTTTTGGCCGAGCTGCAGACAGAAGCTTGTTGATATTGCCTGTGTCAGGGTAAGACTGAACAAATCCTTTGGGGTTTGGAAGGCAACTGTCAACCACTGCCATGAAAGGTGCTTGAGAGAGGTCAGTGTTTGCCTACTGCAGCTCCATCAGCAGTGCAGAACCTTTCAAACCACAAGCAGCAGCCAGCTCACCTTCCAGCTCCTGCTTGCCTTGCCTGTTTGCAGCACACTGGATTATGTCCTAGCATAGTGAAAGCTTGGATCCAGAGCAAGCAGAAGGAAACAGGGGGGAGTAAACCACCCAGGCAAGGGCAGCAAGAACCAAGAAACCTTTTCTTACAGCAGAGGCAGAGTCCTGGTTGGGGGGAGCCAGTGGGAACTTTGCTGTGCACTTCAGGCTGCTGCAGTCTGACCAACAAGAGCTTGGATCTCAGCACACAAAGCTTAGCAGGGGCACTTGGAGACTGAGGAGAACAAGATAAATCAGCCTGTCAGCTGAAATGAGCTATTCCTCTCCTGTGGCTCTGGCTGGGCTCTTCTGGAGCAGAGAACAGTTGTGCTTGAGGCAGGAAGCAAGCTGGCTAAAGCAAGCTCCTTCCACCGTTCAGCACTGGGTTTTACACTCTGAGCCTGGGCTAAGCAAGGGCTGAAAAGCCAAGCTCCAAGGAGGGATGAAAATCAAACCTGTTCTGCTGTGTCTTGGGCAGCAAAGGTCAACAAAAAGCACGGCTGAGGAACAGCACCAAACTGCCACTTCTGTGCTGAGTCTCTACTGGGAGCTGATTCCTGCCTTCAAGCCACCAAGTGCCTCTGGTTAGCACTGCAGTGCCTCTGGTTTGCCTCCCTACCAGGGGTGCTGCTGGCAAGTTCCAGCCAGCAGAGCTCTCAGCATTTGTCACAGTACAGCAACCCCCTGAATGCTCCAGGCTTGGGGCAGAGAGGCTGGAACTGCCCAGTGGAAAAGGAGCTGGGGGTGCTGGTTGGCAGCAGCTGAAGGTGAGCCAGGGTGTGCCCAGGTGGCCAAGAAGGGCACCAGCAGCCTGGCCTGCTACACCAATGGTGTGGCCAGCAGGAGCAGGGCAGGGATTGTGCCCCTGGACTGGGCACTGCTGAGGCCACAGCTTGAGTGCTGGGTTCAGTTCTGGGCCACTCACTGCAAGGAGAACATTGAGTGGCTGAAACACGTCCAGAGAAGGGCACTTGGTGCCCCCTTGGGAAGGGTCTGGAGAACAGGGCTGGGGAGGAGCAGCTGAGGGAGCTGGGGGGGTCAGTGTGGAGCAGAGGAGGCTGAGGGCAGAGCTCATTGCTCTCTGCAGCTCCCTGAGAGGAGGCTGCAGGCAGGTGGGGGTTGGGCTCTGCTCCCTAGGCTCAGGTGATGGAAGGAGAGGAAATGTCCTGAACTTGTGCCTGGGGAGGGTTAGGTTGGAGAGGAGGAAAAATGTCTTTGGTGCCAGAGTGGCCAGGGACTGGCAGAGGCTGCAGGGAGGTGGTGGAGTGCCCATGGCTGGAGGTGTTGCAGAGAGCTGTGGCCATGGCAGCTGGGACCAGGGTCTGGTGGCCATGGTGGGGCTGGGTTGGTGGTTGGACTGGGTGAGCTTGGAGAGCTTTTCCAGCCAGAACAATTCTATGGTTCTATGAGAATCTAGAAAAGAATTTGCTGACCTTGACTTCTGATGCCACTTGTGTCAGTCTTGTCCCCTTGTTTGAGGGGGAGGTTAAGTATTTCAGCAAGAATAAATGTTATGAGGAGCAACTGAGGGAGCTGGGGATGGTTAGTTTGAGGAAGAGGAGGCTGAGGGGAGTCCTTACTGCTGTCTACAGCTACCTGTAGGGACATTGTGGAGAGGCTGCTGCTGGGCTCTGCTCACAGGTAGCTGGAGACAGAAGAAGGGGGAATGGCCTCGAGCTGAGGCTGGGGAGGGATAGACTGGACATTAGGAAAAGGTTTTCACAAAGAGAGAGGTCAGGGAATGGAATGAGATGCCCAGGGAGGTGCTGGAGTGGCCCAGCCTGGGTGTGTTTAAGGGTGGTTGGGATGTGGTGCTTGGGCTATGGGTTAGGGTGCACCTGGGTTGGGATCTGGGTTGGACTTGGTGCTCCTGAGGGGCTTTGCCAGCCTGAATGCTGCTGTGGTTCTGTGAAATGGAGCCAGAAAGTTTCTCCTGCCCCTGGAGCCCAGCTTCCACTGCAGCCACATCTCTCCAGGTCTGGAATCCACTCGGGCAGCAGGGATGGTGTTGTCTGTCCTGCAGGGGTGGGACAGCTGCTGGTAGAAGTGAGCAATCCGCACAGCTGCCTGTGGCAGTTGCTTGCTTTGTTTTGGCTCACTCTGTTGCTGATTCCCTTTGCCAGTCAGAGAAACATAAATTTGCTGATAACCAAACTAGGACATGATAGGAGGTGTCTGGATCGTGACTGAGCCAAGCTGGCAGGGAGGGGGAGGTGACAGAGAGCAATTTTCTCCTGCCTCTAACCCGGAGCAGCGATGCTGTGACGCCTGCGTGCCCAGGGGGTGGTTCTGCACAGCTGGCAGAGAAACACCAGAGCCTGAGTGGTGATGTGGCAGTGAGAGTGCAAACAGAGCAACCTGCCCACAGACCACTCACGAGGGGAGCAGGCAGGTGACAGAATCATAGACTTAAGCAGATTGGAAAAGCCCTTTGAGATCATCAAGTCCAACCTAGCACCTGACCCTTCTGATTAACCAACCCCTGGCACTGAGTGCCTCATGCAGCCTCCTCTTAAACACCCCCAGGGATGGGGACTCCACCACCTCCCTGGGCAGCCCATTCCAATGCCAATCACTCTCTCTGACAACAACTTCCTCCTAACATCCAGCCTAGACCTCCTTTGGCACATCCTGAGGCTGTGTCCCCTTCTTCTGGTGCTGGCTGCCTGGCAGCAGAGCCCAACCCCACCTGGCTACAGCCTCCCTGCAGGCAGCTGCAGGCAGCAATGAGCTCTGCCCTGAGCCTCCTCTGCTGCAGGCTGCACCCCCCCAGCTCCCTCAGCCTCTCCTCACAGGGCTGTGCTCCAGGCCCCTCCCCAGCCTTGCTGCCCTTCTCTGGACACCTTCCAGCACCTCAACATCTCTCTGCAGTGGAGGAGCCCAGAACTGGGCACAGCACTGGAGGTGTGGCCCGAGCAGTGCTGAGCACAGGGGCAGTGAGAAGCAAGCCCTAAAGCCCCTGTGGCTGTTTAAGCTGTCCCCACACCCTGACATCTCTGCTGCCAAGGCACGAGAGGAATGGACCTTGTGTAAGAGAATCAAAGCCTCATCGATGGCAGAGCAGGGCCATAAATAACTTCTGCTTATTAAACTCATGTCTTTAATTGCCAACGGTTTGCTTCAGTCCTGGGCAAAGTCCAGCTTTATGAGGCCGACCTCGTGCAGCAAACACACCTTTGCTCTGCTGCTGCTGCTGCGTTTGCCTTTGGGGGTGGGGGAAGGGGAGCGCTGCTGCCCCAGCCGTCACCTTCTGCTGCTCGGGTGGCAGCAGCAGGCAGCCGTTCCCACGGTGGCTGTGGAGGGGAGAGTCAGTGGGCAGCGGCAGCTCCTGTGAGCCGGGAGCTGTTCGGAGCTCCTCACGGCTTCCTTCACCTGCTCGCTGCTGCCGGGTCGCCTTTGCTGCTGCGCTGTGAGCCGCTTGCCTCCCGCAGCTGCAGGGAGCAAGGGGTTAGTCGGTGCAGCGGGAGGCTGCTGCCGTCTCTTTGCTCTTCAGTGGTTGCTGAAGCTGATGCTTGCCCCATTGTGGCCGTTTGAGCTGATCCTCTAGCTCAGACATAGGGGAGAGATGAACACTCCAGGGATAGGTCACATAAATGGCAACATTAGATAAATTAATGTAATTTCATTGGAGCATCAAGAGCTTAATGTCTAGAAGCACAGCTTGTTCTGCCCCTTCTCCCGCTGGCTTCTGCTGCTGCAGCTGTGCCTATCTTCCCCGGCTGCTGTTTTGGCTACTGCTGCTTCTGCTGCTTCGCTGCCGCTCGACCCCTCCCCCATCTCCCTTAAGGTTATTGTATTGGGGTTTTTTCCCCCTTCCCTCCTTCTCTAGTTATTATCTCTCTTTACATTGTTATACTATAAGAAAATACGATTTCATCTTTCCCTGACTTTCAGAAAAGGATCTCCCCCTTGGGGAGTTCCACACCCATCTCTATGCCCAGCCCTCCAAACCATCTCTCCTCTGCCTTTACCTTGCCACGATGAGCAGCTGAGTGTGACCTCTGTGCCCAGAGACCCTGAGCTGTGCCGAGAATGGCTTCCTTGCAAAGGCTCTGAGAGCAGGGGAAGGGCTGTCCTGCTCGGAGCCAGGGATGTGCCACAGACCCACCTGCTTGTAGCCTCTGGGGTGGTCAAAGATAAAGCAACAGCCCTGTCCCACCACTGCCCACTCCACAGCCCCACGCATTGCACAGTGCAAAGTGGCAGCTGCTTGGGAAGGAGGAGTCAGTGTGAAGGACATCTTCATCCTGACCCCAGTGAACCAGAGAACCAGAGAATGGTTTAGGTGGGAAGGGACCCACTTCCAACCCCTCTGCCATAGGCAGGGACACCTCCCACCAGAACAGGTTGCTCAAGGCCTCATCCAGCCTGGTCTTGAACACCTCCAGGGAGGTTGTGGAGCACAGGAGCACAGAATGGGATCTTTGATCCTCTTGATCCCCACCCCTCAGATACTTGTAACCATTGCTCAGGTCCCCTCTCAGCCTTCTCTTCTCCAGGCTAACCAGCCCCAGGGCTCTCAGCCTTTGCTCCTCACACAGATGTCCCAGTCCCTTCAGCATCCTCACAGCCTCCAGTGAGCACTCTCTAGCATTTCCCTGTCCTTCAACTGGGGAGCCCAGGACTGGCCACAGTACTCCAGATGTGGTCTGTGTCATCAGGACCCCAAACAAACTCTGCCCCAGCCTGCAGTGCACACACCAAATCCATGCAGCCCTTCCAGCCTTGCTCAGCATCAGTTGTGGGCACTGCCCTTGGGGAAGAAGCTTCAGCCAGCAGCCACCTCTCCAGCAGGCCTCTGGCTGGTCCATGCTGACAGCTGCAGACTCTGAGGCCTTGAGCAACCTGTTCCAGTGGGAGGTGTCCCTGCCTATGGCAGGGGTTGGCACTGGCTGAGCTTTGAGGTCTCTTCCAACCTAACCCATTCAGTGATTCTATGATTCAGTGGGCATCAGGAGGCAGAGGTGCAAGAACACTCACCTGAGCACAGAGCTGGCCTTAATTTGGCCTAGGTTTGGGCTGTGGGTGAAGAACTCTCCAACCCCTGGGGAATCAGAAGTGCTTGCCTGGAGGCAGCCACGGCATTGATTTGGGCAGGCAGAAATTGCTCACAACAAAGAGGTGAGCAGAAGCCAAAGAGCTTTTCAGCTTGGAGAGGAGAGACCAAGGGCTGCCCTCGTTCATGTTTATAAAGACAGGCAGGGTGAGTGCCAGGAGGCTGAGCCAGGCTCTGCTGGGTGCTGCCCACTGGCAGCACAAGAGGCCATGGTGCAGGCTGAGGCAGAGGAGGTCCCATGTGAACCCGAGGAGGGTTCTTTTCCCTGTGAGGGTGACAGAGCCCTGGAGCAGACTGCCCAGGGGGGTTGTGGAGTCTTCCTCTCTGGAGATATTCCAAACCTTCCTGGCTGTGTTCCTCTGTGACCTGCTTTGGGTGATCCTGATCTGGCAGGGGGCTGGACTGGATGAGCTTTGGAGGTCCCTTCCAGCCCCTGACATTATCACTCTGTCAAATATGCAGCACAAGAGAGAGGCTGGAGAGCATCCCCTAACACACACTGCTGCCTGGCCAGAGCTCTCAGGGTGCTGCAGATCCTCTCTGCCCAGCTGGCACTTTGGGCAGGCAGAGAGTGAACTTCTGTAACCACAGCAGCATGTCCTTGGCCAGCTGCTCTCCTCAGCAATCCACCCAGTGCCTTGGGGCAGGGCAGTGTGCAGGACAGGCTTGTAGTGTCTGTGCTCTTTGCTTTTGGATGTCCCTGAGGGACCTGCTGTGCACAACCAGGACAGTTCTGCAGCACAGGCTCCCTTCTGGAGCACAGCATGATCTAGACAGCAGGATGTGGACAGCACAGTGGGCAGCATGCTGGTAGGGGATCCAGGTTTTGAGATGTTAGAGGCAAAAGTGGCTTGACAGGAATCAGCTGCCCACAGTACCTGCAGATGACCTGGGGGCAGTCGAGTAACACTAACAGGAATCAAGCTCCTGACAAGCCAGAGCAGTTCTTGCAGCAGCTGCTAGATCTGAACAGAAGGGAGAACTCTGTCGCTGTGAGGGTGGCAGAGTCCTGGAACAGGCTGCCCAGAGAGGTCCTGGAGTCTCCTCTGGAGATATTCTGAACCCACCTGGATGTGTTCCTGTGTGACCTACTCTAGGTGATTCTGCCTTGACGGGGGGGGGGGCCTGGAGGAGCTTTTGAGGTCCCTTCCAACCCCAAAGTTCTGTGATCTATGCAGTTTCTTGTCCCCCCAGGACCCTGTGGATGCCCTGGTGGGAAACCAGACAAAGCCAAGACAAGAGATCCATTGCAAGTTAATACATGAATAAACTGTGGTGGCTAAGAAAGTCACACACAGCATCACAGCACCACAGCACCATGGAATCACAGCACCATGGAATCACAGCACCACAGCACCATGGAATCACAGCACCATGGAATCACAGCACCACAGCACCATGGAATCACAGCACCATGGAACCACAGCACCATGGAATCACTGCACCACAGCACCATGGAATCACAGCACCACAGCACCATGGAATCACAGCATCACAGCACCATGGAATCACAGCATCACAGCACCATGGAATCACAGCACCATGGAACCACAGCACCATGGAATCACTGCACCACAGCACCATGGAATCACAGCACCATGGAACCACAGCACCATGGAATCACTGCACCACAGCACCATGGAACCACAGCACCACAGCACCATGGAATCACTGCACCACAGCACCATGGAATCACAGCACCACAGCACCATGGAATCACAGCATCACAGCACCATGGAATCACAGCACCACAGCACCATGGAATCACAGCACCACAGCACCATGGAATCACAGCACCACAGCACCATGGAATCACAGCATCACAGCACCATGGAATCACAGCACCATGGAACCACAGCACCATGGAATCACTGCACCACAGCACCATGGAATCACAGCACCATGGAACCACAGCACCATGGAATCACTGCACCACAGCACCATGGAATCACAGCACCATGGAACCACAGCACCATGGAATCACTGCACCACAGCACCATGGAACCACAGCACCACAGCACCATGGAATCACTGCACCACAGCACCATGGAATCACAGCACCACAGCACCATGGAATCACAGCACCACAGCACCATGGAATCACAGCATCACAGCACCATAGAATCACAGCACCACAGCACCATGGACTCACAGCACCATGGAACCACAGCATCACAGCACCATGGAATCACAGCACCACAGCACCATGGAATCACAGCATCACAGCACCATGGAATCACAGCATCACAGCACCATAGAATCACAGCACCACAGCACCATGGAATCACAGCACCACAGCACCATGGAATCACAGCACCACAGCACCATGGAATCACAGCACCACAGCACCATGGAATCACAGCACCATGGAATCACAGCACCATGGAATCACAGCACCATGGAATCACAGCACCATGGAATCACAGCACCACAGCACCATGGAATCACAGCATCACAGCACCATAGAATCACAGCACCACAGCACCATGGAATCACAGCACCACAGCACCATGGAACCACAGCACCACAGCACCATGGAATCACAGCACCACAGCACCATGGAATCACAGCATCACAGCACCATAGAATCACAGCACCACAGCACCATGGAATCACAGCACCACAGCACCATGGAATCACAGCACCACAGCACCATGGAATCACAGCACCATGGAACCACAGCATCACAGCACCATGGAATCACAGCACCACAACACCACAGCACCATGGAATCACAGCACCATGGAACCACAGCACCACAGCACCATGGAATCACAGCACCACAGCACGACAGCACCATGGAATCACAGCACCATGGAATCACAGCACCATGGAACCACAGCACCATGGAATCACTGCACCACAGCACCATGGAACCACAGCACCACAGCACCATGGAATCACTGCACCACAGCACCATGGAATCACAGCACCACAGCACCATGGAATCACAGCACCATGGAACCACAGCATCACAGCACCATGGAATCACAGCACCACAACACCACAGCACCATGGAATCACAGCACCATGGAACCACAGCATCACAGCACCATGGAATCACAGCACCACAACACCACAGCACCATGGAATCACAGCACCATGGAACCACAGCATCACAGCACCATGGAATCACAGCACCACAGCACCACAGCACCATGGAATCACAGCACCATAGAATCACAGCATCACAGCACCACAGGATCACAGCACCATAGACTCACAGCATCACAGCACCATGGGATCACAGCACCATGGGATCACAGCACCACAGAATCACAGAATCACAGAATGTTAGGGTTTGGAAGGGCCCTCAGGAGATCATTAGGAGCAATTGCCCTGCCTGAGCAGGATCACCTACATCAGGCTAGAAATGTCCAGCATGTCCAGATGGATCTTGAAAGTCTCCAGAAAAGGAGACTCCAGCACCTCTCTGGGCAGCCTGCTCCAATGCTCCATCACCCTTACATTAAACAAGTTCCTCCTGATGGACCATTTTATGTTCAAGCTTGTGCCCTTTACCCCCTGTCCTGTCACTGGGCACCACTGAGCAAAGCCTGGCCCCATCCTCCTGACACCCACCCCTGAAGGATTTCTAAGTAGCTGAGTGTAGCCAGGTGGGGCAGACAGGAGTGGGCAAGGCCATTCTGTGGGCTGTCCTCTGCATCTAGCCCAGTATTCAGCTGCCCCTGCACAGCATTAGCCGAGACAGGAGAGATGGATTTATTCTCCCACACCAGCAGGCAGCACACTCAGGAGAGAGTCCTTCAGCACAGCACACACCAGACACCAAACTAAAGGCAACATTTCAGCCCATGTCCTGCAGCTAGTCCAAACACAGAAGCATAATTCCTGCTGGGATCATTTAGCACTTGAAGGTAAATAGTAGACAAGTTTGGGGGGGGGGGGGGAGGGAGATGTCTGTCTCTGATTTAAAAGCAATGGTTGGAGCTGGCACAGCAGAAACAAAAGGCTGCTTCCCAAGTGGAGATCAGATCTGTTTATTCTGCTGAAATATATGGGCTGGTGACAATCAAAAGCAGATGTTCATTAATAGGCAGACCTGGGTAGGTTTCCAAGGCGTAAAGCAGGAGAAGGGCAAAGAGGCAAAGCATTCAATCTCCTGCCTTGTACCTGAATCTGCTCCTTAAATCAGCTGTCAGCAATGAATGCTGATGTTCATGTTTGGTAGTGAGAGCTGTGGAGATGCTGCTCCTGCAAGCCTTGCAGAACAAGTGCTGTGGAGATCATTGTGAGTCCCATTTTGGAACCATAGAATCAGTCAGGGCTGGAAGGGACCACAAGGATCAGTCACTTCCAACCCCCCTGCCATGCCCAGGGACACCCTACCCTAGAGCAGGCTGCACACAGCCTCAGCCAGCCTGGCCTCAAACACCTCCAGCCATGGGGCCTCAACCACCTCCCTGGGCAACCCATTCCAGCCTCTCACCACTCTCCTGCTCAACAACTTCCTCCTCACCTCCAGCCTCACTCTCCCCACCTCCAGCTTTGCTCCGTTCCCCCCACTCCTGTCACTCCCTGACACCCTAAAAAGTCTCTCCCCAGCATTTTTGTAGCCCACTTCAGACGCTGGAAGGCCACAAGAAGGTCCCCTGGGAGCCTCCTCTGCTCCAGCCTGCACAGCCCCAACTCTTTCAGGCTGTGCTCACAGCAGAGCTGCTGCAGCCTCTCAGCATCCTCCTGGCCCTGCTCTGGACACTCTCCAGCATCTCCACAGTCCTCTTGTCCCAGGGGCTCCAGAACTGGATGCAGGACTCCAGGTGGGGTCTCAGCAGAGCAGAGCAGAGGGGGAGAATCCCCTCCCTGGCCCTGCTGGCCACACTGCTGCTGCTGCAGCCCAGGCTCTGCTTGGCTTTCTGGGCTGCAAGTGCACACTGCTGGCTCCTGCTGAGCTTCTCCTCCACCAGCACCCCCAAGTCCCTCTCCTCAGGGCTGCTCTCCAGCCTGGCACTGCCCAGTCTGGATTGGTGCTTGGCATTGCCCCGACCCAGCTGCAGGACCTTGCACTTGGTCTTGTTGAACCTCCTGAGCTTGGCTTGTGCCCACCTCTGCAGCCTGCCCAGCTCCCTCTGGATGGATCCTGCCCTCCAGCCTGGCTGCTGCACCACACAGCTTGGTGTGGGCAGCAAACTTGCTGAGGCTGCACTCAGTGCCTCTGCCCATGGCACCTACAGAGATGTTGAACAAGTCTGGTGCCAGGACTGGTCCCTGAGGGACTCTGTTTGTCACTGCCTGCACTTGGCCATGGAGCCATTGGCAGCCACTCTCTGGATGCAGCCACCAAGCCAGTTCCTTATCCACCAGTGCTCCACCCATCAAAGCCATGTGGCACCAGCCTGGAGAGCAGCTGTGGGGTGGGACACAGTTAACTTGACTTGGGATCCAGAACTAGACTGGAAATCACAGTCACAGAATCAGAGTATTAGGGGTTGGAAGGGAAATCAGAAGATCATCTACAGTCCAACTCCCTGCCAGAGCAGGATCAGCCAGGGCAGGGCACACAGGAACACCTCCAGGAGGGTTTTGAATGTCTCCAGAGAAGGAGATTCCACAAACTCTCACTGTGTCCAGTTCTGGATTCCTCAATTCAAGAGAGATGCTGAGGTGCTGGAAGGTGTTGAGGGAAGGGCAGCAAGGCTGGGGAGGGGCCTGGGGCACAGCCCTGTGAGGAGAGGCTGAGGGAGCTGGGGGGGTGCAGCCTGCAGCAGAGGAGGCTCAGGGCAGAGCTCATTGCTGCCTGCAGCTGCCTGCAGGGAGGCTGTAGCCAGGTGGGGTTGGGCTCTGCTGCCAGACAGCCAGCAACAGAACAAGGGGACACACAGAATCATAGAAGCATAGAACCAGGCAGGGTTGGGAGGATCACCTAGTTCCAACTCCCCTGCCATGGGCAGGGACAGCCTACCCTAGAGCTGTGCCAGGGCAGGTTCAGGATGGAAGTTAGGAAGAAGTTGTTCTCAGAGAGAGAGATTGGCATTGGCATGGGCTGCCCAGGGAGGTGGTGGAGGTGTTTAAAAGGAGGCTGCATGAGGCACTTAGTGCCATGGGTTAGTTAATTAGAAGGGTTAGGTTGGACTCAATAATCTCAGAGGTCGTTTCCATCCTGGTTCATTCTGTGATTCTCTCTGGCAGCCTGCTCCAGGCCCAGCACCCTCACACTGACAAAGTTTCCCCTCCTTTTGCCCTGGCACCTCCTCTGCTCCAGCTTGCCCCCAGTGCCCCTTGTGCTGCCCTTGGCCACCCCTAGGCAGAGCTTTGCTGCGTCCTCCTGACACTGCCCTGCACATCTTTAGCACAGCACTGAGGGCAGCCTCAGGCTGCTCTGCTGCCAGCTGCCAGCCCCAGCTGCCTCAGCCTGGCCTCACAGGAGATGTTCACTGCCTGCAGCAGCTTGGGGGCTCTGGGCTGGGATCTCTCAGGCAGTTCCCTGAGGTCCTTCTTGAGCTGAGAGGCCCAGAGCTGGGCACAATATTCCAGATGTGGCCTCAGCAGGGCAGAGTAGAAGGGGAGGAGAACCTCTCTCAACCTACTCACCACAGCCCTTCTGATCCACCTTAGGATGCCATTGGCCTTCTTGGCCACCAGGGCACATTGCTGGCTCATGGGCACCCTTCTGGCCACCAGAGACCCCAAATCTAATGTCTGAAGATGTGCAGAGCTCTGAGACTTCTTTAAGAAATCCACTGCAGCCTTCAGCCCAGAGCTGAGTTCCCTCAGAGCCTGCATGTCCTCAGCCCCCACGTTCAGCCCAGAGGGATCAGTGCAGCTCCTCTCTGTCTCAGCAGTTTGATGCTTCCTTGCTGGAGCTGCCTGGTGCTGCACCAGCCCAGGCAAACCTTATTTCAGGCAGGCACTGTCAGCAAAATGAGAGCAAGGTCAGCCACTCTGGCTGCTGCTTCAGGAAACCACTCCTCCTGCAGCCACCCTTCCCCTCCACAACCCCTGGCACCGGTGTGCTGCAGCATCCTCCCTGGCTGGGGGCATGGAGGCTGGCAGACAGTGCCATGGCAGCAGATGGTAGCAGGCTGCCAGAGCAGGCCAAGCCCCACTTTGCCTTCTGCAAGGACAGCTTTGAGATACCTTCACAGCTGGAAGAAATTCCCTCCCAAAGAGTGCAGCAAAGGCAGCTCTCAGGAGTGTTTCTGCCAGGGAAAAGGAGTGGTGGGAACTGCACCTGGGTTCCACACACCAGCAACAGAGTGGCACTGCTTAGTTGATGCTGAGTAACCCCCAAGACCATGGGAGCTAATTCTTGTCTACAAGTGCATCTGAACCACAGCTCTAAACCTGCCTCAGGTCTACACTTGAGCCTGCTGGGACAGCTTGGAAGAGTTGGGGCTGTTCACCCTGGAGAATGTTCTAGGGTGCCCCTCTGCTCTGCCCTGCCCTGCTCTGTCCTGTCCTGCTCTGCCCTGCCCTGCCCTGCTCTGCCTTGCCCTGCTCTGTCCTGCTCTGCCCTGCTCTGCTCTGCTCTGCCCTGCTCTGCTCTGCTCTGTCCTGCTCTGCTGTGCTCTGCTCTGCCCTGCCCTGCTCTGCTCTGCCCTGCTCTGCCCTGCTCTGCTCTGCTCTGCCCTGCCCTGCCCTGCCCTGCCCTGCTCTGCTCTGCTCTGCCCTGCCCTGCTCTGCTCTGCCCTGGCCTGATCTGCTCTGCCCTGCTCTGCTGTGCTCTGCTCTGCCCTGCTCTGCTCTGCTCTGCTCTGCTCTGCCCTGCTCTGCTCTGCTCTGCTCTGCCCTGCTCTGCTCTGCTCTGCCCTGCTCTGCTCTGCTCTGCCCTGCTCTGCCCTGCTCTGCTCTGCCCTGCTCTGCTGTGCTCTGCTCTGCCCTGCTCTGCTCTGCTCTGCTCTGCCCTGCTCTGCTCTGCTCTGCTCTGCCCTGCTCTGCTCTGCTCTGCCCTGCTCTGCCCTGCTCTGCTCTGCCCTGCTCTGCTCTGCCCTGCTCTGCTCTGCTCTGCCCTGCTCTGCTCTGCCCTGCCCTGCTCTGCCCTGCTCTGCCCTGCCCTGCTCTGCCCTGCCCTGCTCTGCCCTGCTCTGCTCTGCCCTGCCCTGCCCTGCCCTGCTCTGCCCTGCCCTGCCCTGCTCTGCTCTGCTCTGCCCTGCCCTGCTCTGCTCTGCCCTGCCCTGCTCTGCTCTGCTCTGCCCTGCTCTGCTCTGCTCTGCTCTGCCCTGCTCTGCTCTGCTCTGCCCTGCCCTGCCCTGCTCTGCTCTGCCCTGCCCTGCTCTGCTCTGCTCTGCCCTGCCCTGCTCTGCTCTGCCCTGCTCTGCTCTGCCCTGCTCTGCTCTGCCCTGCCCTGCTCTGCTCTGCTCTGCCCTGCCCTGCCCTGCTCTGCTCTGCTCTGCTCTGCCCTGCCCTGCTCTGCTCTGCCCTGCCCTGCTCTGCTCTGCTCTGCCCTGCTCTGCTCTGCTCTGCTCTGCCCTGCTCTGCTCTGCTCTGCCCTGCCCTGCCCTGCTCTGCTCTGCCCTGCCCTCCTCTGCTCTGCTCTGCCCTGCTCTGCCCTGCTCTGCTCTGCTCTGCTCTGCTCTGCCCTGCCCTGCCCTGCTCTGCCCTGCCCTGCCCTGCTCTGCCCTGCCCTGCACTGCTGTGCTCTGCTCTGCTCTGCTCTGCCCTGCCCTGCCCTGCTCTGCTCTGCCCTGCCCTGCTCTGCCCTGCCCTGCCCTGCTCTGCCCTGCCCTGCCCTGCGCTGCTCTGCCCTGCCCTGCCCTGCCCTGCTCTGCTCTGCCCTGCTCTGCTCTGCTCTGCCCTGCACTGCTCTACCCTGCTCTGCTCTGCCCTGCTCTGCCCTGCACTGCTCTACCCTGCTCTGCTCTGCCCTGCTCTGCTCTGCTCTGCCCTGCTCTGCTCTGCCCTGCCCTGCTCTGCTCTGCTCTGCCCTGCCCTGCTCTGCCCTGCCCTGCTCTGCTCTGACCTGCCCTGCCCTGCCCTGCTCTGCTCTGCCCTGCTCTGCTCTGCCCTGCTCTGCTCTGCCCTGCCCTGCTCTGCTCTGCTCTGCTCTGCCCTGCCCTGCTCTGCTCTGCCCTGCTCTGCTCTGCTCTGCCCTGCTCTGCCCTGCTCTGCTCTGCCCTGCTCTGCTGTGCTCTGCTCTGCCCTGCTCTGCTCTGCTCTGCTCTGCCCTGCTCTGCTCTGCTCTGCTGTGCTCTGCTCTGCTCTGCTCTGCTCTGCCCTGCTCTGCCCTGCTCTGCTCTGCCCTGCTCTGCTCTGCCCTGCTCTGCTCTGCTCTGCCCTGCTCTGCTCTGCCCTGCCCTGCTCTGCCCTGCTCTGCCCTGCCCTGCTCTGCCCTGCCCTGCTCTGCCCTGCTCTGCTCTGCCCTGCCCTGCCCTGCCCTGCTCTGCCCTGCCCTGCCCTGCTCTGCTCTGCTCTGCTCTGCCCTGCCCTGCTCTGCTCTGCCCTGCCCTGCTCTGCTCTGCTCTGCCCTGCTCTGCTCTGCTCTGCTCTGCCCTGCTCTGCTCTGCTCTGCCCTGCCCTGCCCTGCTCTGCTCTGCCCTGCCCTGCTCTGCTCTGCTCTGCCCTGCCCTGCTCTACTCTGCCCTGCTCTGCTCTGCCCTGCTCTGCTCTGCCCTGCCCTGCTCTGCTCTGCTCTGCCCTGCCCTGCCCTGCTCTGCTCTGCTCTGCTCTGCCCTGCCCTGCTCTGCTCTGCCCTGCCCTGCTCTGCTCTGCTCTGCCCTGCTCTGCTCTGCTCTGCTCTGCCCTGCTCTGCTCTGCTCTGCCCTGCCCTGCCCTGCTCTGCTCTGCCCTGCCCTCCTCTGCTCTGCTCTGCCCTGCTCTGCCCTGCTCTGCTCTGCTCTGCTCTGCTCTGCCCTGCCCTGCCCTGCTCTGCCCTGCCCTGCCCTGCTCTGCCCTGCCCTGCACTGCTGTGCTCTGCTCTGCTCTGCTCTGCCCTGCCCTGCCCTGCTCTGCTCTGCCCTGCCCTGCTCTGCCCTGCCCTGCCCTGCTCTGCCCTGCCCTGCCCTGCGCTGCTCTGCCCTGCCCTGCCCTGCCCTGCTCTGCTCTGCCCTGCTCTGCTCTGCTCTGCCCTGCACTGCTCTACCCTGCTCTGCTCTGCCCTGCTCTGCCCTGCACTGCTCTACCCTGCTCTGCTCTGCCCTGCTCTGCTCTGCTCTGCCCTGCTCTGCTCTGCCCTGCCCTGCTCTGCTCTGCTCTGCCCTGCCCTGCTCTGCCCTGCCCTGCTCTGCTCTGACCTGCCCTGCCCTGCCCTGCTCTGCTCTGCCCTGCTCTGCTCTGCCCTGCTCTGCTCTGCCCTGCCCTGCTCTGCTCTGCTCTGCTCTGCCCTGCCCTGCTCTGCTCTGCCCTGCTCTGCTCTGCTCTGCCCTGCCCTGCTCTGCTCTGCCCTGCCCTGCTCTGCTCTGCTCTGCCCTGCTCTGCTCTGCCCTGCCCTGCTCTGCTCTGCTCCGCTCTGCCCTGCCCTGCTCTGCTCTGCCCTGCCCTGCTCTGCTCTGCCCTGCTCTGCTCTGCCCTGCCCTGCCCTGCTCTGCTCTGCCCTGCTCTGCTCTGCCCTGCCCTGCTCTGCTCTGCTCTGCCCTGCTCTGCTCTGCTCTGCTCTGCTCTGCCCTGCTCTGCCCTGCCCTGCCCTGCCCTGCTCTGCTCTGCCCTGCTCTGCTCTGCCCTGCCCTGCCCTGCTCTGCCCTGCCCTGCGCTGCTCTGCCCTGCCCTGCCCTGCCCTGCTCTGCTCTGCCCTGCTCTGCTCTGCCCTGCTCTGCCCTGCTCTGCCCTGCACTGCTCTACCCTGCTCTGCTCTGCCCTGCTCTGCTCTGCTCTGCCCTGCTCTGCTCTGTCCTGCCCTGCGCTGCCCTGCGCTGCCCTGCGCTGCTCTGCCCTGCCCTGCTCTGCTCTGCTCTGCCCTGCTCTGCTCTGCCCTGCCCTGCGCTGCTTTGCCCTGCCCTGCCCTGCTCTGCTCTGCCCTGCCCTGCCCTGCTCTGCTCTGCTCTGCCCTGCTCTGCTCTGCCCTGCTCTGCTCTGCTCTGCTCTGCTCTGCCCTGCCCTGCTCTGCTCTGCCCTGCCCTGCGCTGCTCTGCCCTGCCCTGCCCTGCCCTGCTCTGCTCTGCCCTGCTCTGCCCTGCTCTGCTCTGCTTTGCCCTGCCCTGCTCTGCTCTGCCCTGCCCTGCTCTGCTCTGCTCTGCTCTGCCCTGCCCTGCTCTGCTCTGCTCTGCCCTGCCCTGCTCTGCTCTGCCCTGCTCTGCCCTGCTCTGCTCTGCTCTGCCCTGCCCTGCTCTGCTCTGCTCTGCTTTGCCCTGCCCTGCCTTGCTCTGCTCTGTTCAGACCTCACCTGCAGCACTGCCTCCACCTCCGGGGCACACAGCACAAGAAGGACCTGGAGCTGCTGGAGAGGGTCCAGAGGAGGCCACAAAGATGCTCAGCGGGCTTGGAGAAGCTCTGCTGTGGGGACAGGCTGGGAGAGTTGAGGCTGTTCAGCCTGCAGAAGAGAAGGCTGCAGGGAGACCTTAGAGCAGCCTGCCAGTGCCTGCAGGGGCTCCAGGGGAGCTGGGGAGGGAGTTGTGACAAGGGCTGGGAGTGACAGGATGAGGGTTGATGGCTTTGCGCTGGGAGAAGGGAGAGTGAGAGTGGAGCTGAGGAGGAAGTTCTTTGCAGTGAGGGTGGTGAGACACTGGCACAGGCTGCTCAGAGAGGCTGTGGCTGTCCCCTCTCTGGAGGTGTTCTAGGCCAGGCTGGATGAGGCCCTGAGCAAGATGCTCTCGTGGGAGGTGTCCCTGCCCATGGCTGGGGGTTAGGACTAGATGATCTTTAAGGTCCCTGTCTATCAATCTTTGAAAACCAAACCAAAGCAAGAGCATGAGTTTCAACTCATGCAAGCTCCCCAGGTTACTCTCTGCCATCACTTTCCTTCCTCAGAAAGCCAGAGGCAGCTCTGAGCACCCACCCACACAGCTCACACCCCCAGCACTTGTGTGCTCCCAGAGCAAGGCAGTTCGTTGCCCACTGGACTCTATGACCTGTGAGTTATCCTCAGTGGAGCCCCTCACGGCCCCCCCTTGCAAAAGGGCTCTGCAGGGGATCCAGCTCCTCAGCTGCACTGCTCCAGCAGTAACAGTCACAGCAGCAGAGCTCCAGCCCCAGCTGCTGCAAACCCTTCCAGCCATGCAGGGCACAAGAAATGACAGCTCTGGCACAGAAGGCAATGGCAGTGGCTCTCTGACTAACTAGGGGTCCAGTGCTGACTCCTGTTTCTCACCAACAAAGGGTCCTGGGTCTGTGCTACCCTGAGACAGAATGAAGCTTGAGAACAAGCTGGAGAAGGACTCCAGGGAGTGCAGTGGGGCAAGGAGCTCCACCTTGTTCCCCTGGCCATGGGGTGCAGAAAGCAATGGACCCCTGGGTTGCCTGTCCACTCCTGGCACAGACCTGGAGGCCTCTGTGAGTGGTAAGTAGATGCATTGTCCACATCCAAGGGGATGCAGGAGCTGGAGTCTGAGCCCTGGGGAGCTCCTCTCAGCTTCTGTGCTGCAGACCATGGGGCAGGGATAACCAAGGTAGAACAGGTCCTGAACAAGTGCTGCCTGCTGTGAAAAGCCCCACAGGGCAGCCTCCATCTCCCAGGCCCTGCATCCAGAGCAAACACAGTGCTGTGCTCCTCAGCAAACACATTTCTGCTTGCACAATAGATCCGTGCAGGAGCCAGACACTGCCTTTAGCCCCTGCAGAGTCACGTACTGGGGCCGGGACTGCTTTCTGCTGACACTGCACAGGCAGGGCACCACCTCAGCATCCCTGCCCCCCCAGCAGCCAGCCCTGCCTCAGCAGCACGGGGCTCAGGGGCACCTAACACCCACCCACATCTCATAGCTTGTTCCCTCCTCTCTTCACCAACCAGTCCTGAGATACATCAGTTACAGAACAGAACAGAACAGAACAGAACAGAATAGAATAGAATAGAATAGAATAGAATAGAATAGAATAGAATAGAATAGAATAGAATAGAATAGAATAGAATAGAATCAACCAGTCTGGAAGAGAGCTCCGAGCTCCATCTCCCCCAGCCCAACCTAGCACCCAGCCCTGCCCAACCAACCAGACCATGGCACTCAGTGCCCCAGCCAGGATTGGCTTCAACACCTCCAGCCACAGCCACTCCACCACCTCCCTGGGCAGCCCATTCCAATGCCAATCACTCTCTGACAACAACTTCCTCCTAACATCCAGCCTAGACCTGCCCTGGCACAGCTTGAGGCTGTGTCCCCTTGTTCTGTTGCTGGCTGTCTGGCAGCAGAGCCCAACCCCACCTGGCTACAGCCTCCCTGCAGGCAGCTGCAGACAGCAATGAGCTCTGCCCTGAGCCTCCTCTGCTGCAGGCTGCACACCCCCAGCTCCCTCAGGCCCCTCCCCAGCCTTGCTGCCCTGCTCTCAACACCTTCCAGCACCTCAACATCTCTCTTGATCTGAGGAGCCCAGAACTGGACACAGCACTTGAGGTGTGTCCTGAGCAGTGCTGAGCCCAGGGGCAGAAGAACCTCCCTTGTCCTGCTGCCCACACTGCTCCTGAGCCAGCCCAGGATGCCATTGGCTCTGCTGCCCACCTGGGCACACTGCTGCCTCCTCTTCAGCTCTTCCCTACCAGCACCCCCAGCTCCCTCTCTGCCTGACTGCTCTCAGCCACTCTGCCCCCAAGTCCTGTGCAAGCACCACACACCACAGGCAGACACCAAGTGGCTGTATCTGTGCTGGGAAATAAAAGGGGACAGAGAACACTCAAAGGAGGAGTTCTGCAAGGCACAGCCTCTGTCTGTCCAGCTAAGCTCCCTTACCCTCCAAGGCATAGGATAACAGAACTATTTGGGTTGGAAAAGCCCCCTAAGGTCACCCAGTCCAGCCAGCAACCCAGCCCTCCATGGCCACCAGACCCTGGCCCCAGCTGCCATGGCCACAGCTCTCTGCAGCACCTCCAGCCATGGGCACTCCACCACCTCCCTGGGCAGCCTCTGCCAGTCCCTGACCACTCCTGCACCAAAGACATTTTTCCCTCTCTCCAACCTAACCCTCTCCTGGCACAAGTTCAGGACATTTCCTCTCCTTCCATCACCTGAGCCTAAGGAGCAGAGCCCAACCCCCACCTGCCTGCAGCCTCCTCTCAGGCAGCTGCAGAGAGCAATGAGCTCTGCCCTCAGCCTCCTCTGCTCCACACTAACCCCCCCAGCTCCCTCAGCTGCTGCTCCCCAGCCCTGTCCCAGCTTCACTGCAGAAGTCCCCAGGTGAGCTGTCACTCCCCACTGCTCTGTCCTCATGCTAACAACTTCCAGCATCCAGCACCTGGGACACCAGCTGGAAAGTGGCAGGTACTCAGTCAATGTTCTCTGGGAATGACTCCTGTGAGATTTTGGGAAACTTCAGAGCCTTTCTCCCCTCTGTTGAGCCATAAATGGCTGCACCATAATATCTCAGCAGTGGGGGGAGAAGAGAGCATTTTCCAGCCTGGATAGTGATGGGGAAGCCTGCAAGTGCCTCTGGGATTCATCATTTTCCTTTGAGCTGCTTTGAGAGGATCTAATTCATCTTTGCCATCTTAGTCAGGGACAGTGGGATTGAGGCACCCTTGGCAGGGTTCAGATGGCACCAAGCTGTGTGGTGAAGCCAACACACCAAAGGGACCTGGACAGGCTGCAGAGCTGAGCCCAAGCCAACTTCATCAAGTTCAGCAATGCCAACGGCAAGGTCCTCAGCTGGATCAGGGCAGTCCCAAGCACAGATCCAAGCTGGGTGAGCAGTGTCTGAGAGCAGGCTGGAGGAGAAGGCCTTGGGGCTGTCAGTTGGTGCCAAAGTGCCCAGCAGCCAGCACTGGTCACTGGCTGCCCAGAGCCAGCTGTGTGCTGGCTGCAGCCAGAGCAGGGAGAGCAGCAGCACAGGCAGGGGATTCTGCCCCTCTGCTCTGCTCAGCCCTCACCTGCAGCACTGCCTCCAGCTCTGGGAATCCAGCACAAGAAGGACCTGGAGCTGCTGGAGAGGGTCCAGAGGAGGCCATGAAGGTGCTCAGAAGGCTGGAGAAGCTCTGCTGTGGGGACAGGCTGGGAGAGCTGGCCCTGTTCAGCCTGGAGAAGAGAAGGCTGCAGGGAGACCTTAGAGCAGCCTGCCAGTGCCTGAAGGGGCTGCAGGAGAGCTGGGGAGGGAGTTGTGACAAGGGCTGGGAGTGACAGGATGAGGGACAATGGCTTTGAGCTGGGAGAGGGGAGAGTGAGAGTGGAGATGAGGAAGAAATTGTTTGCAGTGAGAGTGGTGAGACACTGGCACAGGCTGCCCAGGGAGGCTGTGGCTGTCCCCTCTCTGGAGGTGTTCAAGACCAGAATGGATGAAGCTCTGAGCAAGCTGTGCTGGTGGGAGGTGTCCCTGCCCTTGGCAGGGGAAGGATGGGACTGGAGGAGCTTTAGTGTCCTTTCCAACCCAACCTGTTCCATGATTCTGTGAACGTTGTTTTAAGCAGAGAGGGCTTTGCCATGGCTGCAGGCAAAGTAAAGCACTGGGCACAGACAGCAGTGACCCTCGGAGCTCTCTTAATCACCTTACATCATCATCCAGGCTGCCTTCAGCCCCATCAGCAGGTGAATGGTGGAAAGAGGAAGCTGCTGACACTGTTTCTGGGGTGCAGGATGGCACCTGATGGCACGGGAATGCCAGGGCTGTGCCTCAGCTAGTGGGTGTGGACAGTGAGCACAGGGAGGGCTGCCCTTGCCCTTGGAGAAGCAAGGAGATCATTCTGCCACTTTGATCTGGGGAGACCTCACCTGGAGTACTGCATCCAGCTCTGGAGCCCTCATCACAGCAAGGAGATGAACATGGTGGAGAGGGTCCAGAGGAGGCCATGAGAACGATCAGGGGGTTGGAGCAGCTCTGCTGTGGGGACAGGCTGAGGATGTTCAGCCTGGAGAAGAGAAGGCTCCAGGGAGACCTTAGAACTGCCTTCCAGTGCCTGAAGGGGCTAGAAGCAGGCTGCAGAGGGACTGTTCCCAAAGGCCTGCAGGGACAGGACCAGGGCAATGATTTGAAATGAGAGCAGAGCAGATTGAGATTGGAGATGAGGAACAAGTTCTGCACCAGGAGGCTGCTGGAACACTGCAACAGGTTGCCCAGGGAGGTTGATGTCCCATCCCTGGAGATCTTCAAGGTGAGGCTGGACAGGGCTGTGGGCAACCTGCTCTAGTGGAGGTTGCCCACAGGCTGAGTGCAGGGGGTTGGACCTGGTGAGCTTTGGAGGTCCCTTCCAGCCCAGCCCAGTCTGTGATTCTCCAACCAGAGACAGGATTAGATTCTTCTCTCTGTGGGTTCTGTGTGCTCCTATGAATTAAGCAGGCAGGCAGGGACCAGGCCAGCATCCTTCTGATCATAAATACAGAGCAGGGAAGTGAAAGAGTGAGTGTGAGAGGTTCGTTGCTCCAGAAGCTGGCCTAAGGCATGCTGTGTGCTTTTGCTTAGCACTGCCATTGCCAGCCAGCAGTGGTAAAAGGCTCCTGCAGTTCTCTGGTGGCATATTCACAGCTAATCAACAGGGCCATAATTCCCCTTGCACAGCCTCATTTCCAGGTAAAGGCAATCAAAGGACCTGCCATAAACACCACTGAGGTCAGAGAATGTTGCTCTGCAGCCATCTTCCCACTTAGCTCTTCCATATGGAACAAACAAGGCCAAGTGCCAGGTCCTGCACTTGGGCCACAACAACCCCAAGCAGTGCTCCAGGCTTGGGGCAGTGTGACTGGAAAGCTGCTGGCAGGAAGGGACCTGGGGGGTGTAATGGACAAGCAGCTGAATGTGAGCCAGCAGTGCCCAGCTGGCACAGAATGCCAAAGGCATCCTGGCTGGGGTCAGAAGTGCTGTGCCCAGCAGCAGGGAGGGGATTGTGCCCTTGGACTCTGCTCTGGGGAGGCCACAGCTGCAGTGCTGTGTTCAGCTTGGGGCAGCTCAGTGCAAGAGGGATGTGGAGGTGCTGGAGCCAGTGCAGAGGAGGGCAGGGAAGCTGTGGAGGGCCTGGAGAGTGAATCTGCTGAGGAGAGACTGAAGGAGCTGGGGATGGTTGGTGTGAAACAGAGGAGGCTGAGGGCAGAGCTCAGCACTGTCTGCAGCTGCCTGAAAGGAGGCTGTGGAGAGGCTGCTGCTGGGCTCTGCTCACAGGGAATTAGTGACAGAAGCAGAGGGAATGGCCTCAAGCTGCCACTGGGTTGGTTTAGACTGGACATGAGGAAACCAACAGGAGTGGTCAGGGACTGGAATGAGCTGCCCAGGGAGGTGGTGGAGTGCCCAACCCTGGCTGTGTCATTTGGATGTGGTGCTTGGGGCTATGGTTTAGGGTGCACCTTGTAGGGATCTGGGTTGGGCTTGGTGGTCCTGAGGGGCTTTGCCAGCCTGAGTGCTGCTGTGGTGCTGTGGTTGTGTGATTTGTAGTTGGCCATCCCCTGGTGCCAGGCATTCTCTCTCTACCAGCACCACTGCAGCTTTGTGAGCCACAGCAGCAGGAGATGTGGTCCTGCCTTTAAGGCTTCCCAGGAGAGTGAGGAACAGTCCTTGGGAAGTCCTTCCCACAGGAGCCTTTGCAGAAGCCTGGCTCTGCACAGCAGCTTTTGCTCTCAATGGTTTTGTGCATGAGTTTCAAAGCAGCCCCTGCAGCTCTGCAGCTTGCAGTGCCCAGAGCTGAAGCCCTGCTGGGGGTGGTGAACCCTTTGGGAAACAGCAGCTTCAACAGAATGACAGCATCACAGCCTCACAGAACGCCAGGGGCTGGAGGGACCTCCAAAGCTCAGCCAGTCCAACCCCCTGCAGGGGTTGGATCACCCAGAGCAGGGCACACAGAACACATCCAGACAGCTCTTGAATATCTCCAGAGAGGGAGACTCCACAGCCCCCCTGGGCAGCCTGTGCCAGGGCTCTGGCACCCTCACAGGGAAAAATTCCTCCTCCTGTTCCCATGGCACTTCCTCTGCCTCAGCTCCCACCACTGCCTCCTGTGCTGTCAGTGGGCATCCCCCAGCAGAGCCTGGCTCAGCCTGTGCCAGGGGCTCCAGAGCTGGGCACAGTGCTCCAGGTGGGCTCTCACCAGAAGAGCAGAATCCCCGCCCTTGCCCTCTGCCCACACTGCTCTTGCTGCAGCCCAGGCTCTGGTTGGCATCTGGGCTGCCAGTGCACACTGCTGGCTCATGCTGAGCTTCTCACCCACCAGCACCCCTTCCTTCAGGGCTGCTCTCAAGCCAGCCCCTGCCCAGCCTGTATCAGTGCCTGGGATTGCCCTGACCCAGCTGCAGGATCCTCACTGGGCCCTGTTGAACCTCCTGAGGCTGGCTTGTGCCCAGCTCTGCAGCCTGTCCAGGTCCCTCTGGATGGATCCCTCCCTCCAGGCCACACCATGCTCCTTTAAAAGGAACATTCCCACTGCCTGCCGTTGTGATGCCCTCTGTTAGCAGAGCTCTCTCTGGCCATTGCTTCTGCCCCAGCCTTGCTGAGCAGGTTCCACACACTCTGTTTTAACCACAGGGAAGATTCCTTCTCCTCTAAATGGGACATGTTTGCTCAAGACAGGATTTCTGGGCTCTCAGCAGCATCCCAGGTGGGCACTGCTCTCCTGGCACCACTATTAAGAGGTGGAGGTGGGAGCACGACCACCAATGCCTCAATAGATCCCCCAGCTGCGGGTAGCAACCTGGACTTTTGATGGCCAAGATTGCCTGAGAGCTCCAGCAGCTGGCAAGCCCCTGGAGCACAGGGACTGTCCCACTCCAGCTGTCTAAGTGTGGCCAGAATTCCTCTGCCGTTCGTGAGGCTCCTTCCAGTGCCTGCAGCTTGATCTTGGTGCTGCCTCAGGCAGTCTCATCAGCTGCAGACATGCAAACACATCTGCCTTGCCTGGGGAGCCAGCACAGCTTGCACAGCAGCCAGCACAATGCTTCTGCTGGCCTCACCTGCCTTGGCTGCCCACAGTTAGGGCTGGGCTCAGCCCTTTCAGTTTCTTAAGGCCAGAGCTCACCTCTGCCTCTGAGCTGCAGGGGCTTACTGCTGCCTGCAAGGGGAGCAAGGGCAGCCCTGGGTTGGCACAGGTGTGGAACATCACAGGCTCATAGAATGGGTTGGGTTGGAAAGGACCCTAAAGATCATCCAGTTCCAGCCCCCTGCCAAGGGCAGGGACACCTCCCACCAGCACAGCTTGCTCAAGGCCTCATCCAGTCTGGCCTGGAACACCTCCAGGGAGAGGACATCCCCAACCACTCTGGGCAGCCTGTGCCAGTGTCTCACCACCCTCACTGCAAACAATTTCTTCCTCATCTCCACTCTCACTCTCCCCTCTCCCAGCTCAAAGCCATTGTCCCTCATCCTGTCACTCCCAGCCCTTGTCACAACTCCCTCCCCAGCTCTCCTGCAGCCCCTTCAGGCACTGGCAGGCTGCTCTAAGGTCTCCCTGCAGCCTTCTCTTCTCCAGGCTGAACAGGGCCAGCTCTCCCAGCCTGTCCCCACAGCAGAGCTTCTCCAACCCTCTGAGCATCTTCATGGCCTCCTCTGGACCTGCTGCAGTTCCATTTCTCTGTGCCTGTTCTGAGGGTAGCTTTAAGAACCTTGGAGGAATCACTTGGTGGTTGCACTGAAGAGTAGACCTCTTGATGGTAACACTTTGCAGCATCATTATTATCCTTTGCTCTTGTGTGAAATAGTTGTGCTCTTTTACAGGCTCCAGGCTACTACCTTCGCCTGAAAACAGAATCACAGACTCATAGAATGGTTTAGGTTGGAAGGGACCTCAAAGTTCCAAACTCCTGCCACAGGCAGGAACACCTCCCACAATAACTAAAGAGAGGGCAATGGAGGGAAGCTACAGGACATCATCTTCATGGCATTGTTTGGGCTGGAGAAAAGGAGGCAGGGGGGAGACCTTCTCAGTGTAGGTTGGGGACTGACCTGTTGGGAGGCTGTGAAGGGGAAAAGGATGTGGGGATCCTGGGGGATGGGAGGTTGACCATGGGCCAGCAACTTGCTGTCCACCAGGACCCCAATGTCCTTCTCCACAGAGCTGCTTCCCTAATCTGTACTGCTGCTGTATCTCTACGGAAGGCTCAAGAGCTGGCAACAAAACATGCTGCAGACACATAGGGAAGACCTCAAGCTTCCTGCACCATGGGGAGCAGAAGGCACTTGAAAGTGCTCCTCGAGCCCTCAGTCTCCTTGCCAGCCCACTGCAGGAGTAGCGAATGGAGTGTGCTGGGCACAGCCCTGGCATGGCCTGGGAACCAGGGCATCTGGACAGCTGGAAGGGCAGACCTGGAGCTCCCAGCCCAAAGGGGAGGGGAAATCCACTCTGGGCTCCTCCAGCCCGTGCTCAGCTGTGGCAGCAGAACACTGGCACTGCTATGGCAGTAGAGCACTGGCACTCCTGAGTCCCTTCTGCTCTCGGGAGGGAGCAGCAGTGATGTTGTTTTCCTGCAGGAACCGACACCAAATTGCCCAGGGTCTGTGTGGCAAACCCTGCAGGGCTGGCACATGGCTCTGCCTCGTTTGCAGCTGGAAAAACCACACCACATCAGCTCCTTTGGCTCCTCACTTCACACCCAAGTCCTCACCTCCTCTTCATCCACATGAGCGAAGCCCACCCCTGGTTCTGGAAAGAGCCAGGAGCATCTAACTCCCCTTGGGCAACCTGGCCCAGGGTGGTTCTCCCTGTACCAAAGCCCAGCAGCTGCTGCACCCTCACACTTCCACAGCTCTTGTGCCACATCAGTATGGATCCTCAGTGCCATGCTGAAAACCACCTCCTGGAGTGCAGGGGAGACCTCAGCTTATTACACACACTTTAAACAAAGAAATGTCTGATCGTGGGTGGGGGTGAGGGGAAGACTGCTGAAACAAGGCCTGGCACCTCGGGCAGGCTGGAAGCCAGGGTAACATGTGGCCAGGAGACTGCTCTCGAGGGGGCAGCCGAGCAAATGGGAGCCTTCTGGTGTTGCTTGGCAGGGGGAGCCTGAAGCAGAAGCCTCCAGGCAGTGGCTATTTTGCTGCAGCTGCTCCAGAGCAAAGGTGCTAAGGTGATAAGTAACCCTAAGGCTTGTGTTGGGTTTTTTTGACCCAGATGCCACCTCTGAAGGTTCATCCTAGTAGAGAGAAATGCTCTGGGGTCAGTCTGGCTCATTAGCCCCACCGGTAACCAAGCCCCATGGCAGAACTCTTTGTTCTTTCTCAGCCCATCCCAGGGGCTGTCACTGAAGAGAAACAGGGATAGGTGAGGAAAGCATCTGGCCAGGCCATCCATCAGTATCAGGGCTGCTGCTGATGTATGAGGCAGAGCAAAGTCCAGCACACATCCTCAGAGCCTGCTGGCTCAGCAGGGCTGAGAGGCAAACCCCCTTCCTTCCTAAAAGGGAACCCCCTTCCTTCTGTCCAGCAGCAGCAGCAGCACAGGTGGGGAGCAGTGCTGGGGAGCAGGCAGCTCCTGTTCTTACAGGCTTCTCTCTGTGCAACACCAGACACTGAGTCTGCCTCTGAGGTCCTGGGCATCTGTACCGTGAGGCAACATGGTTCTGCCCACCCCCCACGCCTCCTGCAGAGGATTGAAAACCTGATTCTGCCCTGCTTCTGGTCCTGGCAGGCAAAGCACTTCAGTCCTGATGCTTTGCTGATAAGAAATAATGGGAAACAGCTTCCCCAGGAAAGCTTGGCTGGCCTCCTTGGCTCCTTCGTTTTTGTCTTCCCCCTGGTATTGCCCCAAAGAGCATTTTCAGCCTCAGATCTGAGAGGGGACATCTTCTTATGCCCCTAGAAAGACCTACTGTCTGCAGGACCCCCCACTCTGGGCCAAGGTGCTGCTGAGAAGGGAGCAGGACCTCCTGAGAGCCTTCTCAAAGGGTGCCACAAGGTTTTGAAGCAAGGTGGCCTGCAGCAGGCTGCCAGCAAGAGCATCAGCACCCAACAAAAGCATCAGCACCAGCTGCCCGAAACTGGGATGTGCTGGTGTGGAGCTCCTGCTTTGTGAGAGCTGTGAGCAGTGAGAGCTCTGACAGCCCCAGCAGCGAGTTTCACACAGCTCTCCCGCGGTGGCACACCAGGCTCCAAGGGAAAAAAGCCTGCCAGCCCCTGCTGAGGCTGAACACTCCTCAGTGTCAGCCACAGCTTCTGTAGCCATCCCAGTGTTAGCACTGGGACATCACAGGAGGAGGCATTTTAGCCAACAAAGTGTTTGCAAAGGGAAGGTACTCAGCCACCTCTCCACACCTTTGCTTTTCCAAGCCAAGTTCTCTGCTTGGCTCACTTTGCACTTTTAGACAAGGACTCGTTGTTGTTCAGGACATGGCCCCAGGGCCTGCAGGGTTTGGGGTACCTGGCCACACCAACCCTCACCTCACAGCATGAGGTGACCCAGCATCAAGCTTGGTATGATGCCCTAACCAGGAAGGGTGAGAGGTCACTCTGCTGGCTGGAGCAGCCCAAACCCCAGGCTGAGCCCTCTTTGCCAGCAGCCATTCCTCTTACAGGGCTGTGCCACAGCACTCATCCCATGGTCCTCACAACACCCCCAGGTGACTGCTGGGGTTGGAAAGCCAAGGGGCAGATTCTCAACAGATGCAAATCAGCAGAGCTTCATTGGAGGCAAAGGAGCTGTCCCAATTCACCCTAAATGAAGGCCTGGCTCAGAGAGGTGAAGGGACACATCCCAGCCACTCCACAGGGCACTGGGTACAGAGGTTGGGCATCCTGGATTCCCAGTTCATCAGTTCTGCTGGCAGAGCTGGAAATCACACCTGGGGCTGAGTCTTGCTCCAGCCAGCTAAGCAGTGCCAAGGACCAGCAAGAGGTTCTCCAGTTCTCTCAGTAGCTACATTTCACCACCTTCTCTTCTGAGCAGTACCCCCCTCAGTTTCTGCTGCCCACCAGAGGATGCCAGCAGGCACACAACACTCTGCCACCCAGCTGGCCTCACCCAGTTACACCTGCAGGGGGTGACAGCAGCTATCTGCACATGCATGTGACCTGTGTGAGACCCTTTACCTATGGTGTAGAGGCCAACAAAACCATGGCAGTGCTCAAGTAACATGGGATCAGTACCCCAGGCTTGCACCAAAGAGCCTCCTGTGTGCCCATGAGGGGCTCGTGCTGGGCCCGTGGAGGCTCTAATCTTACACAGAATGTTAAAGGTTGGAAGGGACCTCCAGAAATGACATCAAGTCCAACCCCTCCTGCCAAAAGCGGGGTCACCTGCAGAGGAGTGCATCCATGAGAGGCTTGAAAGTCCCCAGAGGAGGAGACGCCACATCGTCGGGGGCACAGCGAGTGGAGCCGCAGAAACGCCGCCCCAGGGCGGGCTTCTCTAGGCAGAGCAGGCTGGAGCCCTCCCTTGCAGCCAGCAGGCACACTGCCCCTGGCAGCTGCAGCCCCACGGCTCCAGCTGCAGCTTAACCATGACATTGGGAACAAAGGGGGAGGCACAGCCTACAGGAAGAAGAAGAGGGGGGAAAAGCATCCCAAAATGCTACCCTTTTATTTGCCAAGCTCTGATGAAACAACCCTCCAAGCGACAGCCCACCCAACTCTGGCTCAGCCACACACACAGCTGGCACCCTGCCGTTCCCGGGTGCAGTACTCACAGCACCTTCAGGGCAGGTAGTCGACTTCCACTGGCATTCCCTTCCTTCCAGCCCACACTGAGGCCAAGAAACCACCCAACAGCCTGGCAGTGCTTCTGTGGTTTTGTGCAACACCACCCAGTCAACAGCCAGAAACCACCCAACAGCCTGGGGATGCTTCTGTGTTTCTGTACAACACCTCCCAACCAACAGCCACAAACCACCCAACAGCCTGGCAGTGCTTCTGTGGTTTTGCGTAACACCTCCCAGCCAACAGCCAGAAACCACCCAGCAGCCTGTGTGGCTTTGTGCAACACCTCCCAACCAACAGCCAGAAACCACCCAGCAGCCTGTGTGGTTTTGTGCAACACCTCCCAGCCAACAGCCAGAAACCACCCAGCAGCCTGTGTGGTTTTGTGCAACACCTCCCAGCCAACAGCCAGAAACCACCCAGCAGCCTGTGTGGTTTTGTGCAACACCTCCCAGCCAACAGCCAGAAACCACCCAGCAGCCTGGCAGTGCTTCTGTGTTTCTGTACAACACCTCCCCGCTAATAGGCAGAAACCACCCAGCAGCCTGGGGATCACAGTCTCACAGTATCAGAGTATCATCAGGGTTGGAAGAGACCTCACAGATCATCAAGTCCAACCCTTTACCACAGAGCTCAAGGCCAGACCATGGCACCAAGTGCCACGTCCAGTCCTGCCTTGAACAGCTCCAGGGACAGCGACTCCACCACCTCCCCGGGCAGCCCATTCCAGTGTCCAATGACTCTCTCAGGGAAGAACTTTCTCCTCACCTCCAGCCTAAATCTCCCCTGGCACAGCCTGAGGCTGTGTCCTCTCGTTCTGGTGCTGGCCACCTGAGAGAAGGATGCTTCTGCGGTTCTGTACAACACCTCCCAGCCAACAGCCAGAAACCACCCAACAGCCTGGGGATGCTTCTGTAATTTTTATTCATCACCTCCCAGCTAATGGCCAGAAACCACCCAACAGCCTGGGATGCTTCTGCAGTTTTGTACAACACCTCCCAGCAGTTTTCCTGAGAGAAGGATCGTGCTTTGAAACTCTTGCTTTAGCAAAGTGGGAACACAGAAGGTGGAGGTTGGTTTTTTGTGGTTGTTGTTGAGCTAAAAGGCTAAGGAAGGATGTTAAGTTTGCTTTTTTTTTCTTTTTGGTGGGATTTTTTTTTCCTTTGTTAACCTTTTCTTTTAAATTATCTCCGTACCATTAAGTTAAAACCTTTTACATTCACTCATTCGTATAAAAACCCTTGGTTAAATCTCCTGCAAGTGATTTAACACTGATTGCTGCAACGCAAATTGCACTTCTTTAAAACAAAAACAAGAAACAAAAAAACACCAAAACAATGATTGTAGATGTGGAAGAGAAAAGAACAACAGCAACAACAACAGGGAAAAAAAAAAAACACAACAACAAAACAAAGTCTGATTGCTACCCTGTTTACAAACTTCTGGCTGGCTCCGTGCAGCGCAGCCGACGCCGACTCCCATCAGCCACTCACAGTGTACTGTACGCAAAGTTAACCTCTCGGTCTCGCCAAGGGAGTAAATAGTTGAGACACCATCCCCCACCCCGCTCCCCACCCCCTCCCCAAAAAAAACAAACTCCAAAACTAAACCCAACCCCAGAATCTCCTCAACCAGCTGGACCTTGTGAGACTTGTACCAAAGGGCTGTGATTTCTTCCAGGGGCTCTGAGGAGCAGCGAGGCGTTGATGAGGGGGGGGGGAACCCACGGGGTGCAGAGGGTTTGAGTGTTCGGCTCAAGGCTTAGGCACTTCTGAGGCTGCTCAAAGAGTATCTTTGCTACCTCTGGTAGCCTTTGCTGCTCCTTCCTGGGGTGCTGAAGACTTCTGCCGAATGGCTGGGGAGGGGGAGAAGGTGATGGGAGAGGGAGGAGGGCAGGCTGGCAGGAAAGGCAGCGCTGCTGGGTGAGTCAAGGCTGTCTTCCTGGGCTCTGGCAATAGGTCAAGGTTTAGCTCTTCTCTTTTGGGTTTTTTTCTTCTTTTTGTTGGTTTTCTCTCTCTTTTTTTTTTTCTTTTTTTTTTTAATTTTAATTTTTTTTTTAATATGGGGGTTTTGGGGTTTTTTTTTGGTGAGGGTTTAAGGCTTCATCCTCTCCATGGGCATTTGCTTTCCCCCTATTTTTCTTGCATAGATGAGGAACTGGATGCTTGGGCACAGCCTCCTGGGGAGGCTGAAAAGCACCTCTGCTGCCAAGGCACGAAAACAACTTCAGAGGAATGGTCTCTGCCAGCACTCTTGCTGCCACCACAGCCGCTCCACAGAAGAAACCAGGCGCGGGCAGCTGGGGGCTGCCAGGCAGTGCCAGGCTCCAGCCTCCGCTGCACTGGGTCACGCCAGAGCCAGGGCACACCAGGGGTCCTGCCGCACGGACGCCGTCACCTCGGCCGTGGAGCTCAGGCTGACTCCCGTGTACAGCCCGTCCTGACCAGAGTACTTCAGGTTGCTGCTCTCGGGGCTGGTGCTCTCTCCTGGGCCAGACATCACGGAGGAGCTCGCCTGGAGCGGGAGGAAGAGCAGAGAGAGGTTCGGTGAGAGGGCGAAGCTGCGCGGGCACTGCGGCGGCAGCGCAGCAGGCTGGCGGCACAGCCCAGGCTGCAGGGGCTCTGTGGAAGCCTGAGGCTGCTTTTGGCTTGTCCCTGTGCCTCGCAACCCTGAACCTGCCAAAGAGGTCTGAGGGCCAGCGAGCTCCTTCGGCCCTGCTGGTGGCAGCGACAGACTCTGGAGACCAGCGCGGGGAGAAAGTGCCTGGCGGGCAGCAGGAGCTGGCAGGTGGCCGTGGTGAGCCAGGGAACCGCTGTGTGGGGGAGCCTGTGATGGGGTGTGTGTGACTGTGTCTGTGACTGTGTGTGTGTGACTGTGTGTGAGTGTGTGACTGTGTGTGTGTGTGACTGTGTGTGAGTGTGTGACTCTGTGTGTGTGTAACTGTGTGTGAGCGTGTGACTGTGTGTGTGTGACTGTGTGTGAGTGTGTGAGTGACTGTGCGTGTGACTGTGTGTGTGTGTGACTGTGTGAGCGTGTGACAGTGTGTGTGTGACTGTGTGTGTAACTGTGTGTGAGCGTGTGACTGTGTGTGAGCGTGTGACTCTGTGTGTGTGACTGTGTGTGAGCGTGTGACTGTGTGTGAGCGTGTGACTGTGTGTGTGACTGTGTGTGAGCGTGTGACTGTGTGTGAGTGTGTGACTGTGTGTGAGCGTGTGACTCTGTGTGTGTGTGACTGTGTGTGAGCGTGTGACTGTGTGTGTGACTGTGTGTGACTGTGTGAGTGACTGTGCGTGTGACTGTGTGTGTGTGTGTGAGCGTGTGACTGTGTGTGTGACTGTGTGTGTGTGACTGTGTGTGAGTGTGTGACTGTGTGTGTGACTGTGTGTGAGCGTGTGACTGTGTGTGTGTGACTGTGTGTGAGCGTGTGACTGTGTGTGTGTGACTGTGTGAGTGTGTGACTCTGTGTGTGTGTGACTGTGTGTGAGTGTGTGAGTGACTGTGCGTGTGACTGTGTGTGAGCGTGTGACTGTGTGTGTGTGTGACTGTGTGAGTGACTGTGCGTGTGACTGTGTGTGAGCGTGTGACTGTGTGTGTGTGACTGTGTGTGTGTGACTGTGTGTGAGTGTGTGACTCTGTGTGTGTGTGACTGTGTGAGTGACTGTGCGTGTGACTGTGTGTGAGCGTGTGACTCTGTGTGTGTGACTGTGTGAGTGACTGTGTGTGTGACTGTGTGTGAGCATGTGACTGTGTGTGTGACTGTGTGAGTGACTGTGTGAGTGACTGTGTGTGAGCGTGTGACTGTGTGTGTGACTGTGTGAGTGACTGTGTGAGTGACTGTGTGTGAGTGTGTGACTGTGTGTGTGACTGTGTGTGAGCGTGTGACTGTATGTGTGTGACTGTGTGTGTGACTGTGTGAGTGACTGTGTGAGTGACTGTGTGTGAGCGTGTGACTGTGTGTGTGTGACTGTGTGTGAGTGTGTGACTGTGTGTGTGTGACTGTGTGAGTGACTGTGCGTGTGACTGTGTGTGAGCGTGTGACTCTGTGTGTGTGACTGTGTGTGACTGTGTGAGTGACTGTGTGTGTGACTGTGTGTGAGCATGTGACTGTGTGTGACTGTGTGAGTGACTGTGTGAGTGACTGTGTGTGAGCATGTGACTGTGTGTGTGACTGTGTGTGAGCGTGTGACTGTATGTGTGTGACTGTGTGTGTGACTGTGTGTGAGTGACTGTGTGAGTGACTGTGTGTGAGCGTGTGACTGTGTGTGTGAGCGTGTGACTGTGTGTGTGACTGTGTGTGAGCGTGTGACTGTATGTGTGTGACTGTGTGTGTGACTGTGTGTGAGTGACTGTGTGAGTGACTGTGTGTGAGCGTGTGACTGTGTGTGTGACTGTGTGTGAGCGTGTGACTGTATGTGTGTGACTGTGTGTGTGACTGTGTGTGAGTGACTGTGTGAGTGACTGTGTGTGAGCGTGTGACTGTGTGAGTGACTGTGCATGTGACTGTGTGAGTGTGTGACTGTGTGTGTGACTGTGTGTGAGCGTGTGACTGTGTGAGCGTGTGACTGTGTGTGAGCGTGTGACTGTGTGTGACTGTGTGTGTGACTGTGTGAGCGTGTGACTGTGTGTGAGCGTGTGACTGTGTGAGCGTGTGACTGTGTGTGAGCGTGTGACTGTGTGTGTGACTGTGTGTGTGACTGTGTGTGAGCGTGTGACTGTGTGTGAGCGTGTGACTCTGTGTGTGACTGTGTGTGTGACTGTGTGTGAGCGTGTGACTGTGTGTGTGCGTGTGACTCTGTGTGTGACTGTGTGTGACTGTGTGTGTGACTGTGTGTGTGTGACTGTGTGTGTGACTGTGTGACTGTGTGTGTGACTGTGTGTGAGCGTGTGACTGTGTGTGAGCATGTGACTGTGTGTGTGACTGTGTGTGTGACTGTGTGTGTGACTGTGTGTGACTGTGTGTGTGACTGTGTGTGAGCGTGTGACTGTGTGTGTGACTGTGTGTGTGTGACTGTGTGTGTGTGACTGTGTGTGAGCATGTGACTGTGTGTGAGCGTGTGACTGTGTGTGAGCGTGTGACTGTGTGTGTGACTGTGTGTGTGTGACTGTGTGTGTGACTGTGTGTGAGCGTGTGACTGTGTGTGTGTGTGACTGTGTGTGTGACTGTGTGTGAGCGTGTGACTGTGTGTGAGCGTGTGACTGTGTGTGAGCGTGTGACTCTGTGTGTGTGACTGTGTGTGAGCATGTGACTGTGTGTGTGACTGTGTGTGTGTGACTGTGTGTGAGCGTGTGACTGTGTGTGTGTGACTCTGTGAGCGTGTGACTGTGTGTGAGCGTGTGACTGTGTGTGAGCGTGTGACTCTGTGTGTGACTGTGTGTGAGCGTGTGACTCTGTGTGTGTGACTCTGTGTGTGTGACTGTGTGTGAGCATGTGACTGTGTGTGAGCGTGTGACTGTGTGTGAGCGTGTGACTCTGTGTGTGACTGTGTGTGAGCGTGTGACTCTGTGTGTGTGACTCTGTGTGAGTGTGTGACTGTGTGTGTGACTCTGTGTGAGCGTGTGACTCTGTGTGTGTGACTGTGTGTGTGTGACTGTGTGTGTGCGACTGTGTGTGAGCGTGTGACTGTGTGTGTGTGACTCTGTGTGTGTGACTCTGTGTGAGCATGTGACTGTGTGCATGTGTGTGACTGTGTGTGACTGTGTGTGTGTGACTGTGTGTGAGCGTGTGACTGTGTGTGTGACTCTGTGTGAGCATGTGACTGTGTGTGTGACTGTGTGTGAGCATGTGACTGTGTGTGTGTGACTCTGTGTGAGCATGTGACTGTGTGCATGTGTGTGACTGTGTGTGTGACTGTGTGTGTGACTGTGTGTGTGACTGTGTGTGAGCGTGTGACTGTGTGTGTGTGACTCTGTGTGAGCATGTGACTGTATGCATGTGTGTGACTGTGTGGGCATGTGACTGTGTGTGACTGTATGTGTGACTGTATGTGAGCAACTGTGTGTGTGACTGTGTGTGAGCATGTGACTGTGTGAGCGTGTGACTGTGTATGAGCCTGTGACTGTGTGTGTGACTGTGTGTGAGCATGTGACTCTGTGTGTGTGACTGTGTGTGTGTGACTGTGTGTGTGACTGTATGAGTGTGTGACTCTGTGTGTGACTGTGTGTGAGCATGTGACTGTGTGTGTGTGACTGTGTGTGAGCGACTGTGTGTGAGCGACTGTGAGTGTGTGACTGTGAGTGTGTGACTGTGAGTGTGTGACTGTGTATGAGCCTGTGACTGTGTGTGTGACTGTGTGTGAGCATGTGACTCTGTGTGTGTGACTGTGTGAGTGTGTGACTGTGTGTGTGTGACTGTGTGTGAGCATGTGACTGTGTGTGTGTGACTGTGTGTGAGCGACTGTGTGTGAGCAACTGTGAGTGTGTGACTGTGAGTGTGTGACTGTGTGTGTGTGACTGTGTGTGAGTGACTGTGTGTGAGCGACTGTGAGTGTGTGACTGTGAGTGTGTGACTGTGAGTGTGTGACTGTGTGTGTGTGACTGTGTGTGTGTGACTGTGTGTGAGCATGTGACTGTGTGTGTGTGACTGTGTGTGAGCGACTGTGAGTGTGTGACTGTGTGTGACTGTGTGTGTGACTGTGTGTGACTGTGTGTGAGCATGTGACTGTGTGTGAGCGACTGTGTGAGCGTGTGACTGTGTGCATGTGTGTGACTCTGTGTGACTGTGTGCCTGTGACTCTGTGTGACTGTGTGACTCTGTGTGACTGTGTGACTCTGTGTGTGACTGTGTGCCTGACTGTGTGCCTGTGACTCTGTGTGTGACTGTGTGACTCTGTGTGACTGACTCTCTGTGTGTGTGACTCTGTGACTCTGTGTGTGTGTGACTGTGTGACTGGCTGTGTGAGTGTGCATGTGAGTGCGTGAGACTGTGTCCCGCCTCCACTGCCCCCTCCTGAAGGAACACAGATGCCAGCACTGAGAAATGCCCGAAGTCAATCCTCACCCTCCCAAGTGCCCCTGGAGGAGACACAGCCTCCTAGAAAGCTTTTGGCTGGAAAAGCCTTCTGAGCTCATCCAGCCCAACCGTTCTCGGACTCTACCGAGGCTGAGGCTAAACCAAGTCCCTCAGCACCACGTCTCTCCTCTTTGAAACAGCTCCAGGGACAGGGATTCAGCCACCTCCCTGAGCAGCCTGTTGTGTCCACCTGAGGCTGCTTTAAAACATTGGAGAACCAAAGTCAAAATGGAATTTTGCTGTTCTCTAAGGGTCAGAAGAGATACGACCTGCACTGCCCTAGCCGTAGAGGTGAACTCCCCAGCTCCAGTGGGGCACCACCACACCTCTGAGCCTTTTTGATCCCTCACCTACAAGGCCACAGGCAGGGGAACCCTGCTAAGCACAAAGCTGCAGCTCTGAGCCGCCCCGGGAGCAGCCCATGTGTCTCAGCAGAGGAGTGGAGGGTTAAAAGACAAAGAAATGATCATTTTTTCCATGAGGCTGAGCAGATCCACTGAAGAGGAAAAATTCACAGTGCCAGACAGGGAAGGGGGCAACGTTTTCACCTGATAAAGGAAATGTTTGAGAGCTGACTTCATGCAGAATTCACTCTTGGATCTGTCAGCTTTAAAGCCTTAATTTACTTGTTAATGGATAGTCCTCGGATGAGATTTCTTACAAAGAAAAGAAGGGAGGGGGGGGGAAAAGGCAGCAAAAGCCACTCCTGAGCTGCAACTGCAGGAGCTTCCTGCCTGCTGTTGAAGTTGAAAGTGTACATATTTAATCATTTTACAAGAGCAGAGCTCTTGGCCTGCTGGAGCCATGCCAGGCTCAGTCCTGACACAGGGAGAGCTTCAGTTCCTCAGAGGTGAGTCCCCAGCGGTGCTATCCACAACGCAGGGACCAGAGGACACCTTCTGAAGGAGATGCTCACTGCCAGCAGCCACTTTGGGCTGCAGTAATCTGCACTCCCAGATTGTCTTCAGCTTTTGCTGAAAGGGTTGAATGCTGCTATTCATCCACCCAGCCATCAACCGGGGGCTCAGCTCCAGCACAGCCTCACAGACTGCACTGGCTTGGAAGGGACCCTCAAAGGGCATCTTGTCCAACCCCCTGCACTCAGCAGGGACACCTCCAGCTAGAGCAGGCTGCCCAGGGACACAGCAAGGCTGATCTTGAATGTCACCAGGGATGGGGCCTCTACCACAGCCCTGGGCAGCCTGTGCCAGTGTCTCACCAGTGTCACTGTACAGAACTCCCTCCTGATGTCCAACCTAACTCTGCCCTGCTCCAGTTCCAAACCATTGCCCTCGTCCTATCCCCACAGGCCCTTCTGAACATTCCCTCCCCAGCCTTTCTGTAGGTTCCTTTCAGACACTGAAACGCAGCTCCAAGGCCTCCCCAGAGCCTTTTCTCCAGGCTGAGCAGCCCCTGTCACCACCCAGAAATGCAGAGATGGGTGCCTCCCAAAACCAGCCAACGTAGCTCTCATCTTAAGGAAGATGTCTTAGCTCTCCCAAAGACACAATTTCCGCTCAGCAACGACAGCTCTCCATATCCTCTTCCCAGGGACTATGGATGGAGAACTACAGAGCAGCACAGAATGGCTGGGGTTGGAAGGCATCTCTGGAGATCATCAAATCCATCCCCCTGCCCAAGCATGGTCACCTAGAGAAGGCAGGTTCACCTAAACCCAAGGAGGTAGGCTTCACACCATCCTCTGGGGCTGGCTTTTGGTCTTGCACCACCCTCATTTCTCAGCAAAAGCTGTTGTGCATTTCCAATAGCTCAGAGAGCCTCCACGGAGGGCATGATCCCGAGCAGCCCCAGTGCCCCTGCCGTGGAGGAAGGGTTTCAATGAGAGCTGGGCAGTGTTTGTTCAGCCCAAGCTAAAAATACCAGGAGCTGCTTTGAAAGCTTCCCATTTGCCCATATTTGCCACCGCCGTTCCGGTAGGCAAATATCTTATCACTGCCTGCTTTTTTCCAGCCTTGGAAAGTCTAATTCAGCCCTTTCCTGATACAGCCTTACAAAGGTGGGGTGCAGGGACCTGCAGTTTCCATGTGGGGTTATCAACTGCCCCTCCCTCGGGCACCCCAGAAGGGAGGCACGTCCTGTTTGAAGACTGCCCGTCCCTGCCCGACCAAGGTCGGATCCTGGCTCCACGGAGCCAGCGTGGGCAGGGCAGAAGCTGGGCAGGACCTGGAAACCCCACCCCGGTAATGCCATGACAAATCCAGGCAGCTGAGGCAGCTCCCCAAGTGAGACAAGGAAAACAAACTGGTGAAAAGCACACGGCTGAAGCATGGCTCTGCCCCCGAGCCTGCCTGCCTGCCCCTGCCCGGGCTTCTCCAGCTCTGGGGGGTGGGAGCTGGCAGCTCCCGGGGGCCGCTGTCCGCTGGGATAAATAAGCCGAGCAATGCTGCCGCAGCCAATGAGCTCTTCCAACTGCCACCAGCTGGCTCCATCCATGGAGAGGTAATGGGTTCATTTTTATGGCTGCAGGCTGACAATAGGATAGATCAGCTTCCTGAGGGAAAAATCAGCCGAGTCCACTGGGAAGAGCTTGCCTCCCAGAGAGAGGAAGGCTGTGTCTGTATCTGCAGAAGCCCTTTTCACACTAACCAGCAGGAGCAGGTGATGGGGCAAGCCCAGGGTGGGTTGTCTGGACTAGAGGGGGCTGCTCTGTAGAGGACCTTCCCACCACACTCACAGCAAGAGTTTAGCCACAGAAGGACACAGACACCTACATCACATCCAAACCTGCTGCCAGGTCCCTGGGCCAAATCCGTCCGCACTGGAGCTGGCCCCGAGCAAAACCGAGCTGCTCAGCCTGTGCTGGCCAGCACCTGGGCAACAGCACCAGGGGCTCAGGGAGGGCTCCTGCTCTGTCCCACCTGCTCCGTCCTGCACCAAGTGCCCACCACAGAGAGCAGGGAGGGACACCCTCCCCCAGGCCTGACCCCACACCTCTGCAGCCCAGAGGCAGAAGCTCTGTGCCAGCAGCTGTGCTAACAGCCGTAGGGAGTGGCAAAGGGCCTTGGTCTAGAACTTTGCTCTCTCAGCTAGACCTTTGCTCCATCCACCTCACAGCTTCCAAATACTCCATGAATTTTGGACATTACACTAAGCCTGCAGTAAGCTGGGATCAGCAGATAGCCTTTTCCTCTCCAGTGAGCCCAGTTCAGCTGTGCTACACCTAAATGGAAGCCATGGTCAGCTGAAACACTCTTGCCGAAGCTTCTTTAACATGTTGTGCCGAGCCGTGGTGGAGTCCTTCACTCTCCAGCCTCAGCTCCCTGCACTCCCCACCCCCCCCACTTTCTCCCAGTGCTGTCACTCCCTGGTTTCTAAAGAGCAAATCTTGACTCTCCAAGACCGCAGGTGGTTGGGTTTCTTCCGACACAGCGACCCTCTCAGTCTGTAAGGTTGTCATTTCTTGTTAGCCTGACTGAGCCTTTGCTGCAGCTGTGGAAGCTCACAGATCTTCTGATCTCCCCTTTGTCTTCTAGCAACGCAGATCTGTTCCTAAGGGAGGCAACTTGCAGCATGGCTTGGGAGAGCTGATGACCCCACTGCTGCCAAGGGCTGCATGAGTCATTGGCTTTATTGCTTTGGCCATAAACCAAACCCAAGCCAAAGGTGTGTGGCCACATGCACAGGGAAGTGTTGGGCAGAGCCAACAATACTCCCTGATGTTTTTTCCCCACTCAAACAAGCAAAACAGAAAAGCTGAGTTGCTTTGTTGTGTCTCATGCAAGAGGACATGCTCTCTTTTGGACACAGGTACGTGGAGCAGGGAGAATGAGAGACTGAATGTACGAAACTGAGTGGGGAGGAGAGAACAGTGTCCAGTTTTGCCCACTGGAGAGGGAGGAGGCCAGGAGAAGACTTCAGCTGGATTATCAGATCTGCCAGCATAGTGCCCTGGCTACCAAACTATTTGGTGTTTTAGGTTGCCATGTTCCTCATGCCTCCTGTTGATCTTATTCCACCTGGATTAGCTAAATATTTACTCATGCCAGGACTGAGGCACCGTGTCCCCATTTCCAGGTGAAAGTCCTACCAACCACACTAGAGAGTCTTCCTCATGGGAACTGTGTCCCAACAGCTATCCAGTAGTTCACTGCCTACTGAAGCCTTCTGATCTGAAGGACCTTCATCCACTTGACTTCCTGTTCTGTAGGGGGTTAGGAGATTGTCTTCTAAGAGGCTGTCCTTGGTTCACCAAGAGTGGGAGATGCTCTATGGAGGCTGATTCACACAGAACTAATCAGGTTGGAAAAGACCTTTGATATCATCCAGTCCAACCTATTCCACCATAGCCTGCACCAGTGTTCAACCAGTCTGCTGCCTGAAAAGCAGCCAAGAACACCATCTCTAACCACCTCATGAACTCTCTTCTGAGAACAAAAGAAAGCAAATGCAGGATGAGCTAATTCAGCCCAGCTTGTCAGGCACTGTGGGGACAGAATTCCCACTCAGTGGCCATTTCAAGCAGCTCCCTCCCTTCCCACTCTACAGCACTGAAGAGCCAGCCCTGAACCACCTTGAGCAGCAAGGTGAACCTTCAAGAGAAGCAAGTGTCAGTTTTACCTACAAGACAACTGTCCTAAGCTCCTCTCCAAAGGACACAGTAGAGCCTTCTGAAAGAGCTCTCGTGGTGCTCTGAGCCTTTACTGACATCAGCCCTGGCTCGAGGAGTCTCCATGGCCTGCCATAAAAAGCAGCTTTTAGAGCAGTTTTCATACTGCCTTTTATCCTAATAAGGGAATGAAGTCCTGCTGGTAACCACCCGAGCTGGAGCCCCTGCATGGAGATGGAAGGGTGTGCACTGCAGCCCAGGCCCTCTGCTCAGCAGCTGCTGCTGCCCTGCTTTCCTCTCTGCAGTTTCAGCAGCATCAAAGGGAGAGCAGGTAGGGATGCAGATGCAGGCTGGCTGAAACCTTCCCATCTTCATTTTCTGGGGATCTTAAGCAACTTCATCTAGCAGGCAGCTGGACCTGCTCCATCTTAGTAAGAGAGGACCCCAGCAGTACACAGGAAAGCAGAAATAGGTCTAAATCCTAGATCCAGATGTGAATTTGGCAAACAGGCCCTTTAAGATGGGGCAAGGAAATACCTCCCGTAGGAAGACTTGTACATTTGGGGAGGTTTGAAATCAACCTCACATCCACAGCAATTCATTAATCACCTCCATTAGATGTTTAAACTTAGCTGGAACGTAAAAGCAGCATCAGAGGCTCTCCAAATTGGCATTGTGTGAGATCTCCTTCCTGCAACAGTCTCAAAGACACTGCCAAGAGCAGTTGCTGCCCTTCTCTTTTCCTGCCCTCCCCTCTTCGTGTTACTCCAGAAGAGATAAAGAAAGGTAGGGTGAAAAGTGAGTTTCCTGACACAAAGGAATTCTGCTGGACTTGGTTCCCATTAGGTTTCTGCATAGCTGGGAACTCTTTTGGCAGCCTCCCCTAAAAGGCATAATAAATTGCTTTTGTACCAGCAGAGGAATTCGTTTTCTCCCTTCCATTTAGCAACAACATTGCTGTGAATTTCAGACAACAGCTTCTAAAACGTCATCAGATTTCTCTGCCTGATGTCAGCTTGGCATCCTTCCCCTCTGCACAGAATAAAGGCTGGAGAAGTGAAAACAGAGGAAAACAAACACAGGTTGCCCTGCTGCTTGTGCAACACCCAGGGACCCAGCCAGGTTTGCTCTTCCAGCAGGTGCCTGTGTTTCAGCAAGGTCACCAGCACTGCTGGCAGGAATTGGTCCCCTTCCTGTTCAAGTGACCAGAGATTACAGAGCACAAGGACAGGGAGCTCTTGGAGTGAGGCCAGAAGAGGCCACCAAGATGCTCAGAGGGATGGAGAAGCTCCCTGTGGGGACAGGCTGGGAAAGCTGGGGCTGTTCACCCTGCAGAAGAGAAGGCTGCAGGGAGAACTTAGAGCAGCCTGCCAGGACCTGAAGGGGCTGAGGAGAGATGGGGAGGGACTTTTGACAAGGGCTGGGGGAGACAGGATAAGGGACAATGGCTTTGAGCTGGGAGAGAAAGAGACTGGAGATGAGGAAGAAATTCTTTGCCTTGAGAGTGGTGAGACACTGGCATAGGCTGCCCAGGGAGGCTGTGGCTGCCCCCTCCTTGGAGGGCTTCAAGGCCAGGCTGGATGAGGCCTTGAGCAAGCTGTGCTGGTGGAGGCATCTCTGCCCCTGGCAGAGAGTTGGCACTGGATGAGCTTGAAGGTCTCTTCCAACCCAACCCATTCTGTGATTCATCCATCCGACACTGCCCAGAGAGGTCTCCTGTCACCCCACTGCCTGTTCTCAAAACAACTGCAGCTCCTTAGGATGGGTCAGCTCCAAGGGGAACTAAAAAGACAAGAAGCCAGGGGAAGCAAGAGTGGTTCTGCCTCAGTGGCTGATCTCTTTGCAGGCTGCTGTGCTCTTCGCTCCCAACAGCTTCAGTGGCCCTTACAACAGCTCAGCCTCTCCCATGGGATTTAAGCCCATAAGAAATTCTTTCTCTACCTTTGCAGCCATTGATCCTGTTCCCAAATGGTGTCTGGGGCAACAGGAGCCTGAGGAGCTGCTGCTGCTTTCTACTTTCAGCCTCTAGTCTCCCTTGTCATCATCCCACTGACCTGCTGACGCTTGGGCAAAGCCAGGAGCCCAAGGGCCATACCCAGCAGACATCCTGAATGCTGCTGCCCTGCAAATCCCATCCTCATTTATCACAGTATCACAGTATCATCAGGGTTGGAAGAGACCTCACAGATCATCAAGTCCAACCCTTTACCACAGAGCTCAAGGCCAGACCATGGCACCAAGTGCCACGTCCAGTCCTGCCTTGAACAGCTCCAGGGACGGCGACTCCACCACCTCCCCGGGCAGCCCATTCCAGTGTCCAATGACTCTCTCAGGGAAGAACTTTCTCCTCACCTCCAGCCTAAATCTCCCCTGGCACAGCCTGAGGCTGTGTCCTCTCATTCTGGTGCTGGCCACCTGAGAGAAGAGAGCAACCTCCTCCTGGCCACAACCTCCCCTCAGATAGCTGTAGACAGCAATAAGGTCTGCCCTGAGCCTCCTCTTCTCCAGGCTAACCAATCCCAGCTCCCTCAGCCTCTCCTCGTAGGGCTGTGCTCAAGGCCTCTCCCCAGCCTCGTCGCCCTTCTCTGGACACGCTCAGGCATCTCAATGTCCCTCCTAAATGTACATGCTTATGGGCTGGGGTGCAAGGCTGGGAGACCACCACCCCTTCCTGCAGGGCCGTGGGGAACCAGGGGGGAGCCTGCATGCCTGGGCACTGCTGCAGCCTCACGGCTTCAGCACATTTCACAGCCTCTCTCCGTCACTTTGCCTGGCTGAGCTTTCTCACAGGATGCAATCTGCAGGTGCTTTGCATATCTGATCAAGCCGTGGTGGGGGAAAAGCTGCACAGCTGGCACCGTGCTGCCTGCTGCATGCAAGGGGACAGACTGCCCCAGCCCTTGTGCAGGTGTCCTCTGCCAGCATGAGCTGCTGCGGAGCAGTCAGGCAGAGCTGACATCCTGGCGCTGGGGAATCCCTTCCTTCCTGTAATTAAGAGCAGTCCCAAGGTCCCAGCTGGTTGCTCTCAGCTGCTCACAGCTCTCAACCAGCCTTTTGGCTCATGAACTGTGCTCCCAACCTGCTCTCCTCCAGTACCTACACAACTCCACCTGGCCAAATTGCAGTATGAAAGGTAGTATCAGAGTGATAAGATAAAGATTATTAATGGCAGGTTAAATACACTCTCCTGGGGAGGAAGGTTGCTGGAAGGAGGGCAGGCAAGAAGGGAACAGCCCAGAGAAGAGGGAGCTGATCTAGATGACCTCTCCTGGGTATATTTGGACTGGATATTAGGAAGAAAATCTTTACACTGAGGATGGTGAGCCACTGGCACAGGCTGCCCAGGAAGATTGTGCATGAAGGTGTTCAAGGCCAGGCTGGCTGGGGCCTTGAGCAACCTGGGATGGTGGGAGGTGTCCCAGCCCATGCCACGGGGTTGGAACTGGATGAGCTTTAAGGTCCTTTCCAACCCAAACCATGATTCTCAGATCCTTGCCCCAGCAGCACAAGGCTGTGCTGCCTCCAGCCTGCATCTCAGCCTTGGCTGGGATGGTGCCTCCAGTTCTGCCCGCTCTAGAGCTGTCAGGACACTCCTCAGGACTGACAGAGATGCTCAGGGCAATGCAAGGAAAATTTAAGGAATATGTGGATGCATTTTTCCCTTTGCAAATATTAGGGGAGAGCCTAAACCAGTGCACAGTTGTTCACTGTGGGGAGCCTGAAAGCCAGCAACAGGTCACCTTTTGACCAGTGTTTCTCTTTTTTCCCTTTCTGCTGTGACCTGCTGCCATCTGCCAGAGTTTGCTCCTGTCAAAGACAAACCCTTTTAATAATGTCCTTGTCTGGCAGCATCCAACCCCAAAATCCAATGCCTCTGAAACTGGGTGGCTCTATCAGTCCACAATCACTTCTGCTAAGGATGGGTTGGGGTATTTTTGTACAATGGAACTTTGCAGGTCAGGAACTAAACAATTGAAAGGAATTTGGATTGAAAGGAAGGCTGAGACATATTGAACAATAGTTCTTGTGAACAATGTCTTCTTCCTTTATTGATAAAGGAATGGAGAAAGCCACATCAGGAAAGCTTGTCAAAGAAATGATGTGGCAGATTAAAGGATACAGAAGGGCCCAGGGAGTGAGTGTGGATATGGATGTAGACAGCCAGGGGGTTAGAAATTAATCTACATTAAGCTTCACAACTTCAGCAGCAGTGTTTGTTATCACAAGTGAGGAAAGGAAGTGTGCAATGGTTTGATGGAAAAGAAGGATCAAAACTAAAGCAGGGGACGATCAGTGCTCTGCTGCTGCTCCTCTGGAGCTCGGTGCTGCCAGGTGCTGAGAATCTGGCCCATGAAAAGCCCTCTGCAAGGAGAAGGCTGAGTGCCCCAGCCTGGCTTCAGCTGGGTCTGGATCAGGGTTTAGCACAGATCTTAGTCTGAAACAGAAGGGTGCAGGTTTCCCTGCACACAGCAGCCCTAGCAGTGGTTTGGGCTTACACCTCTAAAGGCATCTGTCTCTGCTGAACAGCTTCTGGAACACCTTGTGCTAGAAATCCATATCAGGTCATGCCAGGAAAGAAGAGGGGCACACACACAGCTGTTTGAGGGCATCAATGGGCACGATTCAGCAAGGCCAAGTGGGAGCTGTCCCTGCCTGCGGCGGGGGGTCGGGACTAGATGACCTTTGAGGTCACTTCCAATCTAAACCACTCCATGATTCTATGGTTCTGTTGTCTTTGCTCCTCCAGAAAACCTTTGAAATGGAAGAACCTGGACCTGTAAGAACAAAGACTTCCCAGAAAAACTCTACAGCTACCTGCAGGGACAGTGTGGAGAGGCTGCTGCTGGGCTCTGCTCACAGCTACCTGGAGACAGAACCAGGGGGAATGGCCTCAAGCTGAGGCTGGGGAGGTTTAGATTGGACATTAGGAAAAAGGTTTTCACAGAGAGAGTGGTCAGGGAGTGGAATGAGCTGCCCAGGGAGGTGGTGGAGTCACCCACCCTGGAGGTGTTTAAGGGTCGATCGGATGTGGTGCTTGGGCTATGGTTTGAGGTGAATCTTGTAGAGCAGGGTTGTAGGTTGGACTTGGTGCTCCTGGGGGGCTTTTCCAGCCTGCACATTGCTGTGATTCTGGGACAGTGTCTGGGGTGAAGCTGCAGTTAACTTAATCATAAAAAAAACCCATAGCCTATCTAGATCTTAACCAAGAGGTCAGTAAAGTGCTTCAGCTCTTCCTGCTGTTCACAGCTATCTGCCACATCCTCCGAAAAATCTTGCTCCAGTATCAGCTAACAAAAGTGCCAAGTTTGTTTAGATTATTGTCCTGGCAGATAAGATAAAAGCTGCGATAACAGCACAGGCTGCTCAGCCCTGGCTTACCCCGGAGCCTGCGGGCGGCGCGCTGGGGGAAGCAGTTTTGCTGCAGTCGTCTGAGTTGGTAGAGGAGGTGGAGGTTGGAGTCATGGGGACTGCAGTGGTGCTGCTACCTGGAAGGTCAGGAACTGGCATTACAAAATATTGCCCAGACACGGGGAAAAAAGAATAAGCAAACAAACCCCAAACCCAGCAACCCTCCTGCAGCTCAATCAAACCCCCAAACCCAGCTACCCTCCTGCAGCTCAAACCCCCAAACCCAGCAACCCTCCTGCAGCTCAAACCCCCCAAACCCAGCAACCCTCCTGCAGCTCAATCAAACCCCCAAACCCAGCAACCCTCTTGCAGCTCAATCAAACCCCCAAACCCAGCAACCCTCCTGCAGCTCAATCAAACCCCCAAACCCAGCAACCCTCCTGCAGCTCAATCAAACCCCCAAACCCAGCAACCCTCCTGCAGCTCAAACTCCCAAACCCAGCAACCCTCCTGCAGCACAAACCCCCCAAACCCAGCAACCCTCCTGCAGCTCAAACCCCCCAAATCCAGCAACCCTCTTGCAGCTCAATCAAACCCCCAAACCCAGCAACCCTCCTGCAGCTCAAACCCCCCAAACCCAGCTACCCTCCTGTAGCTCAAACCTCCAAACCCAGCAACCCTTTGCAGCTCAAACCCCCAAACCCAGCAACCCTCTTGCAGCTCAAACTCCCAAACCCAGCAACCCTCCTGCAGCTCAAACCCCCCAAATCCATCAACCCTCTTGCATCTCAATCAAACCCCCAAACCCAGCAACCCTCCTGCAGCTCAAACCCCCAAATCAAACAATCCTTTCACCTCAATTAAACTCCCAAACCAAACACCTCTCTTTCAGATCAAACCCAACAACCCTCCTGCAGCTCAATCAAACCCCCAAACCCAACACCCCTCTTTCAGATCAAACCCAACAACCCTCTTGCAGCTCAGTCAAGCCCCCAGACCCAGCAGCCCTCTTTCATATCAATTCTCTTATCTTTTTATATTTACCAGAGCATGCTTTGGACTTATTTATGTTCTTAGGTTTTCGCTTCCTGGTCTGAATCCCTTCTTTTTTCATAGCAAGAGGTCGGGGAACCTGAAAAAAGTATCATACCTATTTCCACACCATCAGACAGCAAAAATCAGAACACACAGCAAAAGCAGATGGCATTTTCATGCCTATCCAGCAAGCCAATTTTTCTGATGTCACCAAAACAACTTTGCACTTGTGGATGTGTTTTGAAGGGAGGTTTAGCTCAGTAAATAAAGGAGGGAGGGTTTTTTCCCCCAGTTTTTCCAACACCTCCACCAGGCAATAGGTAACCAGCAGAGTTTTAGGGAAAACCACCATGGATTGACTGTAGGTGGTGTAAAAGGCACTGGGTGTACCTGATCCCCACGTCCTCCTTCCCATCAGTGAGGCATTACCTCCTCTGGCTGATCTTGGAAAGCAAGAATGACGATGAGAGGACAAAATGCTCTTCCTGCAGACCAGCTCTGCCAATAAGTGTCTTAGCACAAAACCTTTGGGCCACAATCAGCTTAGTGTTTGTTCTTGCAAGCAGCTCTGCCTGTGGTGCAGCTTTGTAGTGTTGAAATTTATGCTTATAGGGAAAATATGCTCCAAAGTCAGCTTTATGCTCTGTGTTGTATCAATCATTTTCATTCTACAGAAAACAGTGGCTCAAAATACATTCTAGCTTGATGGTAGCACGAGTTGGAGGGAAGACAATTCAAGCATGTGCAGTATAATGTTTAAACATGGCATGTGGTTCAACCTTTTTGCTTGAGGAATAGACCAAGTCCCAGGCACTGCTAATGCTCTTCAAGCACTTGTCCTTGACTGCAGCTTAACTTACAGCAGCATAAGAGGCTCCAAGCCTGTCCCAGGACATCCTCTCACATTTAGGACAGAGATGGTTTTTATCTCTGTTATTACCTAGCAAAAGCTGCAGTGATGTTGGAAGTTTAACTCACAGCAGCAAAAGAGGCTCCAAGCCTGTTCCAGAACATCCTCTCTCACATTCAGGACAGAGCTGTTTTCTTCCTCTGTTATTACCTAGCAAAAGCTGCAGTGGTGATGAAAGTTTTGCTGGCACAGCTCTGGCTTGACTTACATTTAGATTGTGCTGGCACAACTCTGCCTGCCCAGGGAAACTTGGATTAGGAAAGGGCTAGGGGCGTAACAGCTGAAGAGCTGCTTTAAACCCCAGTGGCCAGAAGCCCTCTGCCGCTCACCCGGAGGTGATTTCTTTGGCCAAACCTCTTGGAAGAGCTACAGCAGCAAGCACACAACTTGTTAAAAGCACAACCTGTTAAAAAGGTAGCACCCTTTTCTAACAGCACACTTCTGTTTTGCCTTCTCATACATTCTAGTCACGATTTTTAACTCTGTTCTAAAGCCAGTCAAGACCAATGTTGGCCCAAAGCAAGGGAGCACCCCAGAGCTGCCAGCCACCTGGCAGTGGGAAGAGCAGCCCTTGCCCAAAGCGCCATCAGAGCTGGCAGGGAATCTGCCTTGGCCAAGCAGCCACTCACCCCGTGGAGCTTCATGTAGAGGCCGCAGGCGTTGCAGACAGGCTCACCCTCCGCGTTCCGGCGCCACAGGGTGGTGGTCGTGGTGTGGCAGTTGGCACAGGACAGTCCCAGCCGCCGGGATGAGGGCTAAGGGCAAGCACAGGTGTGAGCAGACAGGCAGGAGCAAAGTTTTTATGTCTTTGTGGTTTATAGAAAGTGCTTCAGCACACAGCAGGGACAGCAAGAGGGGAGGTCGGTAGCATCTATCAGCAACATCCCAGAATAAAGCAGGGTTATCCTTATTTCAGAGGCTGGAAAGTTGGCATGAAAAGGTACTGTGAGTTGGCCACTACAGGTAGTTGTGGCAGAGGCACAATGTGCATTTGGGAGCTGCTGACTCAGGGCTCTCTGTTCAGGCCACCAGGCACTGGCTCTTCCTCCAGCAGGACATCTGGGAAACATCTCCACTACAGCTCCAGCCAGCTGAGAAGAAAGAATATCCCTCTTGTAGCCAGTCCAACTCTTTCTGCCCTACGTGGCGGGCAAAAAAGCATCTCTGAACCTGCCACCAGTGCTCGCAACTGCTTGGAAGAGTCAGCTGCTTAAAAGCCCTGCCCTTGGTGGCATCACGGCTGGGCAAAGCATTCCTGGGCACCCCAGGGGTAGCGCATGCCACGGCGGATTCTCTTTTTATCACGTCTCATTTGCAACTTGCACAAGGAGCAGTGAGCCCTGGGAGCATGTTTTACAGAGCAGAAAAGCTGGTGGGTGACAAGGAGATCCCCCACTGCAAACAAGCCATTTATGACACTCTTCCGTGGAGTTTGGAGCCAGGGTGAAGCAACCTGGTATCAGAAATAACCGCACAACCCAGAGCTTTATGGCCACGGGCTGTATATCATCCCTGAAGGCAGTCCTCATAAACATGTGAAATGAAGGTGAATGGGTTATAAAAGTCCCCTGTAACAAGTGATCTCTTTTACGTTCATCACAAGCAAAGAATTCCAGCCACACCATAAATCTACCCTTTCTCAAAGTATCACATTGTCAAAAACAAAACACCCCACCCGGTAAAAACCCTGTGCCTAGCTGCCTGTGTCTGGCAGCCGAGTTAAAGCTTGCACGCAGGAGCCGGGGTTGGAGGCTTGCATTGATCTGATCCTGACTATAAAGCACCCACACAACAGAAATTACCAACTTAAGGGGACAATGCCCTTCCTCTTGAATCATTTACTGCTGGGCTGTTAGGTGTAACTCAGTCACCTTTGATACCACAGGGCTGGCTGCCACTTGGGAAGCCGAGAAAAAAGCATTTGGTGAATGGAGAATATTCCAAAGGAGCAACCCAGTTTCTTGGGGTTTATCTGAGTTCCTCCAGCACTAAACCATCACCTTGCAGCAGAGCTCAGAAACAGCTTCCCGTTAAGAATTTTGCAACTTTGGGTAGGTAATCAGTTATTAATTGCACAGCATAAAGAAATAAACAAACCAAGAACCAAAACCCAACCAAGCAACCAACAGCCAAGGGTGCTATAGGCTGAAGTACACACATGAGCTTTGGGGTCTTAAAAGCCCAGGTCTCATGAAAACACCATTTGTGACCTGGTTAATAAACACCTCTGCCCGGTGCCCAGATGCACCCCTCAATTCAGCATGGGTTTTGCACGGATTGGGTGAAAAGAGCAGGGCTGAGTTTAGCACATGTACTGCATTTTCTTTCTCTGGAAAGAAGAGAAATTGTTCTCTTCCCCCCTCCCCGTGCAGCCTGGTATCAAGCTTCCTATATTTTATCTCACAGACTTTCAGCTCGTTCCTGGATCTAAACAAAGAGGGAGGGTTTTGGGGGCATGTTTGGAAGCCAAAATGACTTCCCTGCTGCAGGAATTCTATCAGAAACTCCTGGGCAACCTAAACATGTTTAGCATTTTCAAAACGTTTTCCCTTCTCACCTACATATTTCCAAGCGTATGACCAGCCAGTCGCGGCTGATTTATAGTTATGGCTGGGGTGCTGGTCGGGATTGTTACACAGAGCTCTTCCAAATGACTTCACTGCTGTGTCAGGCTGAAATCAGGCTGCAGTCTGACTGCTCTGCTCTCCTCACCCCCACAAAGAAATACAGAAACAAAAAAAACCCCACAGAAATGCCAAAGGTGGGCATCATCTCCTCCAAATCTGCCTTGGGTGAGAGCTCCGAGGCTTCAGACAAGCCCCTTCAGGTCTGGCCCCGGGTTTCCTTTGTCCCCAGTGACAGGATAACATCCTGTGTCATGAAGTGTAGTGGGTCACCAGCTAGGAAAAAAATGGGCACCCAGCAGTAACCGACCCCTGTCTTGAAGTTCCATTAACTCTGGTTGAAAGCAAGGTCTTGGAGCAGAGGAGGGGCTGGTCCTGGAGCTCGTACTGCCTGCTCCCACCCTCGCGTGCTGGGTTTTCGCTTTCCCTCGTTCCCATCGGGGCAGTAAATCCAAAGGGTTGTGAAATCAAGAAGGGGATGTGTTTTAAGGCTAGGAAAACAGGCATGGAGCACAGCAGCTGGTGTGATTGAAAGGGGCTCGAAGGGCTGATGGGTTTGATACGCTGTCTCCATACACAAGGGTCCAAACATCAGCTTGGATTATAGCAGCATGATTTATTGTGGCTCGCCCGCTAGCAGCCACGACTGCAGGACGTATTCTCTCTCCCTGCTGACCTCCACCCAGGTTTGCTAAACAGAATGTCCAGTTCCCACTTATTAAATTTTCTCCTTGCCTATTCACAGTGCCAGCCTGAGTTATAAACAGGGGTTCTGGTTTGTACTATTTACTTCCCACCCCTAGTTTTAGGAGTATATTTTTAGAAGGATTGCTGCTGATTTCTTAGGAGTGAAACAAAACAAAGGCTATGATCATTGTTTAAACAATTGCTTTGCTTTGAATTATATACAAAACTTGCTTACATTCCCAAGGATCGAGCTCCCAGCAAACAAAGCAGGTCTGGAGAAACTCCTAGCTCTCTGAACAAACACTTTCCAACCCTGATTATTTTGGTTTTAATATTATTAATTTTTTTTTCTGTTAAAAACGTTCAACATCAGCAGCACTCATTTCTTCCAAGCAGCTGATGTGCCCTCAGCCACAATGTCCATCAGCTCAAAAAAAGCCAGGCAGGCCCACGCTGGGTGTTTGGCTCACTGAGAGCAGAGATTTTACCAGCACAGGACCTGGAGGTGGGCCTGAAACAGCACCCAAAGGGCTAAAGTCACTCCTGTCACCCCTCATCGGGACCACTGTGGCACTCAAACCTGGCCAGAAGCCCACTTGGGTTTTGCAGCTGAGGGGCTCTGCAGGCTAACACACTCTACTTGCCCTGCCCGTCCATGCTCTGGCTTTCCCCTGGCTGGCGCTGACCAGGGGTAGCTCAAGAACAGCTTCTCTCGCACACACCCTCCCCTGCAACCCCACTCACCACTCTCTTCTGGGGCTTGATGAGGGGCCGGCTCAGCCCGTTCATTTTGGTGTAGAGCCCGCAGGCGTTGCACAGGTAGTTGCCGGTGCCATCCCGTCTCCACAGCGGGGTCTGGATGGAGCCGCAGTTGACGCACTCCCGGCTCTCGGACAGGTCCTCCAACAGCTCTGGGGGACAGGAGAAGAGGGGTCAGGAGTTGGGACACGGCGGCAGGCAGGCGCGGAGCCCCGCGGAACCTCGCAGAGCGCTGCCCCGGACGAGCCGACGAACAAGGAACCGAGAGCAGCCCTCGGAACGCAGGTCCCCGGCAGTGACAGCGGCCAGGCGCCGACTTGCTACCAAATTCTCTTTTTCAGTTACTATTTGCTTCATTTCTAGACTTCTACCAGGCTTTGCCGCTCCCGGTGCAACCTTCGCTTTAGAAAGCGGAGCAGGGACGAGCTGCCCGGGACGGAGTGAGGGGCACCGGGCGCTATGGGGGCAGCGGAATGTGCCTCTGCCTGGAGCCGTGCGGGGCCCTCCCGAGGGGTGAAAGCTCCGTGAGGAGGACAGAGGAGTGCACTCGATTTCGGAGGGGGACAAGGGGGAGTTCGGTGTCTGCCAGATAGCCTCGCTTCCAAAAGGAGCTGGAGCACAGGGCTGGGGTGTGTGGAGCTCTGGCTGTGCCCAGTATCTCCGCGAGCCGAGACTAGGCAAGGAGATTTTACTCCAACTCTCATTTTAAATGCTTCAAAACCAATAAAAACTTCCAGTTTAGGGACAGAGTTTGGGACTTTATTGTGCCAAAGCAGGGACGGGGAGCGACCACGTCGCCTCGGCTACTTCGTTAAACTGGTAGGAAATAGAGGAAATGGGGAAATATGCAGTGTGCTGCCTTCTGCTCTCATAGCTACTAGGAAAGGGGGGGGGGGGGGGGGGGGGGGGGAGGGGGAGAGAGAGAGGGGAGGGGGGACCTAAATGCACGGCAGAAGAGAAAATATGAAGATAAGTGAATGGTAAAAACACCTTCACCGCTGCGAATCTTTGTGTTCTTGTCCTGACTCACTGCTCTGTATTTCAGAAGGAACAAAAAAACACAGAGGAGAAAAAAGAAATACGGAGGGGGAAAATAAATATGAATATGCAGGGAAGGGGGGGAGGATAAGCAGGGATTTTACCCGAAGATAATAATAGGATATAAGTAATGAAAGGAAGTGTCTGGCTTTCTGCAGCAGCTTTCGAGCTGAGCATAGGAAGGCTGTTTCAGGCTCATAACCTGGCCATAGATTTTTTTCGCTCCCTCCAGCCCCTCCGCTACCTGCCTCCATTCATCACTGGGTTGTTCTTTTACGTTTCGTTTAGCAGCTCCGGGCTGTAAAGCGAAAGAGCTTGTAAACGTCAGGCAGCTTTGGAAACAGGGCTGCGCTGACAGAGTGGGCATTCAGCAGAGAACTAAACGTCCTCTTGGCCCGTACCCACCCAACTCCATTTCTCTCCCTCCTGCGTTTGCGAATTATTGGGAGCTAAACAGGAACGAGCACACGGCAGAGTCCAGAGAGCACAGTTCAACTGACGTTGTCAGTTTGCAGCTCTTAGCACATCGCTAAGATTTATTAATCTTTGCACTAAAAGCGTCACTGAAGACTGTAATCAGGAAAATGCTTAAGGCTTCAAGGACGCTGGAAGTTAAACAGTTATTTGTCTCACTTATTTACTTTATAACTTTACATTTACTTTATAACTTTACCTTCTTGCCCGCAGAAAGAAATTCTGCCATGACAATTCTTCTCGGGCAGTCAAAAATATTTCTCCCGTTGGTGCAGGAGAAATGTGTTTATCTCCAAGGAAAGCAAAATCAAGGTTTAATTTTAGATATTGTTTTAGTAACTCTAAGAACAAATTTAAGAAAGCTGTGTCAAACGCTCTCGTATTTTGCTTTTTAAAATATATCTCGGCAACAATTGGCAGTCCCTGACCGGGGCCATGCGTGGCTGCGGCTTTGCTGCTGCTTCGAGATGCGACTGCCGCGGCTCGCCGAAACAACTGCCCCGGCACCCACTTTCTCCTCACTGTAAGGCTAAACCCGGTACTGGTGTGTCCAGGGAAAGCCGAGGAAGCTGCCCCAGCGCCGCAGCTGCTCCTGCTGCCCATTCCCAGCTGGGCCGGTGCTCGGCGGCCCCGCAGGAAGCAGCTCAGGGGACACAGAGGCGGACAAGAGATTCCCGGGAGCAGGAGAAGCTGCCGTGGCCCTTCCGGCTGGCTTGGCACTACCTGCCCCAGCCTCCTCCAGCTCCCTGCGGCCTTCCCTCCTCTGCCTCTTCTCCTCTACCTCTCTCCTCTCCGCTTTGTAATTCTTCTACTCCATCTTTCTCCGAAATAAAATAATTAAAAAGCAAACAACCAAACAAAAACCCCAAACCAACAAACATTTTTTTTAAAAATCAAAACCAAAAAAAAGGACAAAAAAAGGCAAAACAAAAAAGCCAACAAACGCAAAACAGAAAAACTGCAAACAAGCAACAACAACAACAACAACAAAAAAAAACCAACCACCACCCAAGCTCAAGCCAAAAACACAATCGAAAACGCCCTCACAAACACGAACCAACCAAACCAGAAACCCCGGGATTTTGTTTTCCTCATCGCCTGATGTTGTCCTGTAATTTATGGAACCTGAGTTGAAAAACTCAAATTCGGGGTCACCCGAAGCTTGGCTCTGTCCTTCTCCTACCACCACTACAACTGAGTCTTCTTCCCTGCCACGTTAGTAAGCACCAAGTGGGAGCCTGGAAGTGCCCAAATTCTACCAGGCGCCAGCAAGGAGCAGCATGGTGCACGCTGCTATGGGAAGGTGAAAAGCCAGAGAGTCTTTTTCTGCAAGACTGCAGCGAAAGAGAAAATTACAGTGTATATAAAACAGACCTCCCCGGCGGGGGGCTTGTGATTAAAGCAAATGCTGATCGAGTCTGTGTGTGTGCATATATTTTGTATACATGCACATGGATACATAAATAAAACGATATCTAAATAAAACTGTAGGTAAATGTACATATATACACACATATACACATACCCACACACCCCCTTCTCTATACATCTGTATTTATATATATACAGACATATAGTCAGGAGCTGAAGAGACTGCAATAATCGTTAATCTTTCTACCTCTGACTACATCATGGCAGCTCAGCCTCTGCTTCTACAATTAATTTAATGACGCCGAGAATTTCTTACATTAAAAAAAAAATCATTAAATAACTTACATATATATATATATGTGTATGTATATATATATATATATATATATATATATATATATATATATATATATATATATATATATACATATGTAATATACTCAGAAGGGAAAGTAAAATCTCATCTGGAGATGCCGTATTTTATCCGCGGTTTATAAATGCGATTTCTCCTTCCTGCCGGTGGTTTTGCTTTGCTGCTTTTCGCTCTTAACCAAGTAGTGAAGTGTTTTGGAGGTGAAATAACCCCAAATTGGTTGAGTTTTCCCTCCACGGTACGCCAGAGATTAATTCGCAGCAAATTTGTCCCCATTTGGTGGCCGAATTATGGCATTTGGAGGAAATAGGGTTGTATGGAACTGGGGAGCTTAAAAGCGAGCGTTTTACCAGGAGATTCGATTCGAGACCAGCAGGTTTGCATCCCCCACAGCCGTACTCCAACCAACTCCGCTTTTTGTGTGTGTTCCCCCCAAGCTCGAGAGCCATGGCCACGGGATCACCGCCCTGTCACCAGCACCGGAGCCTCCTTACGTCGCCGAGCCAGCTAACCTCACGCCGGGGCAGCCTCGCCGTCGCCTTCACCTGCGTCCCGCGGGCAGCCCCGATGTGAGGCAGTGGCCACCCTCCTGCCCTGCTTTGTCCTCCCCTACCCCCGCGTCCCCGGCAGTTGGTCTTACCTGCGCTGGGCGCCCGGACGGGGATGGGGGCGGCCCGGCCCTGCAGGCAGTGCAGCATGGAGTTCTCGAAAGGGGCCGTGGGCCAAGCGGGGGTGAGCTGCGGCCCCACGTAGGACGTGTAGGGCCCCGGGTAGGAGCCGTTGAGCGGCCGGGCCAAGGGGCTGTACTGGTCCCTGGCGCCCAGGCTGTTGCTGTAGGCGCCGGGCTCACGGGAGGCCCCGTTAGCCACCGGCGGGCTGGGAGAGTAGGGGAAACGGCCCGAGGGGTGCGACCCGCCTCCGCTGCTGTACGAGGGGCTCTCCGCTGCCGGCTGGGACCAGACGGCGTGGCCGCCTCCCGGGTGGCTAGGCTGGGCCGCCCCGCTGCCCTGCAGGTACGGCAGCGTGGGCAGCATGGAGCCCACGCGGGTCGTGGGCACGTAGACGGGCGAGCTGGGCGTGGAGTGCATGAAGCTGCCCGGAGATCCGTCGTAGGGCGCGGGGCCCTGGGAGGCCGAGATGGCCAGGGTCTGGTACATCTCCTCGGGCTGCTCGGCGCTGAGCCCGCTCAGCCGTGGACCGCGGCTGGACCAGATCAGCTTGTTCGCTTGGTCTAAATCCGCCAAGAGCACGATGTCCTCCCAGCTGGGCAGCCCGGAGGGGTGAGGGCCCCCGAAGTGCACGTAGGGGGAGAGCAGCGACCTGGCCTCGGCGACGGGCGGTGCGGCCGGCCGGTGACTGCCGTCGTGCTCCGGCAGTGAAGTCTCGGAGGAGCCGCGCTCGGCCCGAGAGTCGCCGGAGGAGGAGGAGGAGGAGGGCGAAGGAGGAGACGGGCGCGGCTCCCTGGTCGCGAAGGGGCTGGAGGAACAGCCGGCGTCCGTAGCGCACCGCTTCACCGCGCACCAGCCGCCGTCAGCCACGGCCATCCAGGTCCCTTCTAGCTGCTGGGTGTGGATGGGGAAGGGGAGGAGGCGAGGAGGAGGAAAAGTGGAGGTGGGGAGGGGGGGGTCCACAGGGCAGGGCGGGGAAGAAGGACACAAAAGAGCAGGGGAGGGAGAGAAATAATGATAACAAAGTTAGCAAACAGGACAGCCCGTCGCCCTCCCTTAATGAGATTCATCAGGCCTTATCTGGACCCTCGGAGCGCTTAATCAGTCATGTCGCCTTGGCGCTGCTGTCCCTCGCCTCCGAGGAATGGGAGCCGGCGGCCCAGGTCAACATGGGCTGGCAGCCGCCGGCTGCGCAGTACTCCGCGGAGCGCGGTCCCTAGGGGACAGGGCTTCATGCTCCGACCCCGCTCCTTGGCGGGCTGCTTCCCGAGCCCTCCGCACCTGGGGCTGCGGATCTGAAGACGAAGCACACCGGAGGGAAGGAGCATTGGAAGGCACGTAGGGAGAGAGAGGAAGAGGGGCATTTTCCCCGGTCTCTGGCAAAGCCCCTTCCCTGGCGGCTGCTGCTGTAGTTACTATTATGGTTCTTTCAATGAATGAGTCATTTGACTCGGTTCCACCGAGAAAACAATTAGTAAGCCGATCCCTTTAAGGTTACTTCCCCAGAGAGCGATGTGAGCTTTTCCGCGCATCGCCTCGTTTGTTTGCTTATTTCCAGCCCAAGGTCACGGAAAGGAGGAGGAGGAGGAGCAGGCGAAGGACCCGGGAGATGCACACGGGCTGGGCCCCGACGTGTACGCGGCCGGTCTGGGACACAGGCCGGGGCCAGGACCGGGCAGGCTGTGCCTAGCGCAGAGGCCGGTGTCGCCTCTGGCTGGGGACTGCCCCAAGCCCCAGCACACCTTGGCGGTGTGGCACCCATGCTGCAGCCAGCGAAGCCCCTGCCAAGAGCGGCCGCATTCCGGAGCCGCCGGCATGAGAGAGGCCGGACAGACAAAAAGACAGGCACAGAGGCCCCTCTGCCCAGGCTCTAGGAGAAGGGAGGGAAAGCGAAAGAGCTGACAGCAGGAGCGGCCAGCGAGGCTCCGCGCTCTCAGCCCACCTCGGGGTTCTGGAGATAACCGTAGGCACATGAACATAGGACACACACAGAGACCCCCGCGAATAGGCACCGAACGGGTCTCTGCCTCGTGCGAGATAACTGGGAGATAAGAGCCCGGCAGATAACAGCTCCAGGCACCAGCATCGGATGTTTGGCCACAGAGCCTCCCTCGGGCTCTCCCGATCAGGCGCAGCCGCCGCTGCCCTCCCGGAGCGGCCGAGGGCCGAGAGGAAGGAGCGGAGAGGAGCGGGAAGGGAAAGCCGCGGCGAGGCTGAGAAGGAAGGTGGGTTGGAGGAAAGAAAAACAGGGGCCAAACCTGCTGCCGGTGCCCCACATGGGGCCGGGTGCGCGGGGCCGCGGCGGGCGGTAAATCCGGTGCAGCGGGGGCGAGCGGCGGCGGCGAGTCCGGCGGCGGCGAGTCCAGCGGCGGCTGCCGGCGGCCGATGTATAAAAAGGAGAGAGGAGGCGCCTCTCGCAGCCCTGCCGGAAAAGTGCAGGCAGTCGGCCCTGATTGGGCTCGCCGAGCTCTAAACAAACACGGGGCTCCGCAGGGGTGCCAGTCCCGGCGGGCAACCGGCCCGCACCGCCGCCGCGGGATGGGGGGAGGGCGGGGATCGGGGAGGGACACCTCGAGGTGTCCGCAGCGGGAGGGGTCCCGACTGCTGTTCTGGAAGTGGGACAGGAGCGAAGGGGAACTCGCCCTCCAAAACGCCCTAGTCTTTTGAATGGTATAAAATGCATTTCTCAGCTTTTAACGCTGGCACAGGGATAACGCCCTCCTTAGGCTGAATATTCACCTTTCCTGAGGACCCCGTGCCTCCTGGCCTCGCAGCATACAGCCCCTGGCAGTGTCCCCGGAGGGATGTGTGCCTGTTTCTCTCCCTAAGCATCCAGATGAACGTCTCCCTCCCAGCCCCCTCCCCACAAATCACCTTATTTTCGGTCGTTAAAATTAGATCTATTCGAGGGGAAAAAATGTGGCTCCTCCTTCAGTTGCCCAACCGTCAGGTGAAGCCACTGCAAGCTGTGGGATGTGTCCATCCCAGCAGCAGGCACTAGGCATTTTCCCCTCCGTTTCTTTCTTATTCTTCTCTTCTCCCGCCCTCTTATCTCAGCTGTGTACAAACTGATACGGTACTTAGCAGGAAAGTGACTGGAAATTAAAATAACTTCGTTCACCAGGGGTTATCAGCTGGATATCTGTCATCATCAGTTTGTACAGAAAGAGTCATCCGTGGCAAAGGGCTGGACCAGAGCAGAGCCCGGCAGGCATGAAACCGAGCCCGGACCTGCTGGTGCCCGGTGCTGTCGCTCCTGGGGTAGGCACCACTTTTCTTTCTGTCTTTGCAGGCAAGGTGATGGGGAGGTGAAGAGTTTGCAGTGCTGGGGGGGCGGTAGAAGCCTGTGTGGAGCCATGCCCTCTGCGGTGTGGATGAATGGATTGCGACCTCCGAGTTCTACCGTGCTCGTTCATTTTTCGTGCTGCAGCGAGGCAGAGCTTTGGTCGGAAAAGAAGCACTTCGCCGATAAAAAGTTTCCTATTAAATTGTCAGATTAAAGGCGATACTTCTTTCTTGTCAGTTCTCTTTTGGTCGTCTTTTGGTCAACCTGACAGGCTGAAATTGTTTGGGGTTTTTTTTTGTTTGTTTGTTTGTTGTTTGGTTTTTTTTTTTTAATTAAATTTTAGATATATTGTAGTGGGTGCACTATTAAACAGAAAACAACCTTCTGCAGGCGGGGGCAGCTGTTGATGGGCTGGAAACGGCCGGCGGTGCCTTCCCATCTCAATTTGCAACGCGAAACATATTCCCGTGTTTTTTACCTGCGAAAGCTGGGAGGGGGGCAAGGGTGTAGATGCCCGAACCGCTTCTCTCCATGCTTGGCTGCTGCCACCACAAAGGTCTGTGCTGAAAAGCGGCTTCAGACGCCACGTTTCGTTTAAGGTTTTGAGTGTCCCTTCCCAAGTCGAATCAGAGGGTGTATCAAACCCGTGGAAGGGTCGATGTAAAGCGAGAAATTCCCTGTTTGGTTTGTTGAATTATTTTGTGTGCGGCTGTTTAATTTGGGGTTTGTCTGAGGTTCTATGGTGTTTGGGTTTGTGTTTTTTGGTTTGGCTTGGTTTTTGTCTTTGCTGGTTGAGAGGAGGTGTAGGTGCCCATGTGCAGAGCCAAGGGGAGCTGAGAGTGGCCGAGGGTGGATCGGGCGCGTTGGTCTGGCAGGCGCCGCGTCCCCTGGCTCCAGAGAGCCCTGTGTTTTACACTTCAGGCGCCTCGGGTTTTTTTTCTCCGCTGATTAGCCTGTTTACGTTATAGCCGGGCTACAGGTTTCATTTTATTTCCTCCGATAGAGCCGATAAGAAAACCCAGTTTGAACTGGGACCAGCGTGGGAAACTATTCCCAGTCGCCCCTTTTTAATCCGCTCCTTTTCGTTTCAAGTTTGCTCTCTAAACGCTCAAATCTCATGTGGCCTTGGGGTCCTAACTTGTCATGACGTCACTCTCTTCCCAGATCCCATTCTTCTGACGTAAACTTCACCTCGGGGCTCCGGGAGTCTCTCGGATATCTCCTGTCCCGGTAGCATCGGCAGGGACAACGCAGAGAAAAACCGGGCGGGGGAATGCTAGGTGTGGAAAGGAGAAACTGGGGAGAGGGTGCAGCTGTCGTTCTGCTAGCTGAGGCCAAAAAGGGAAGGAGACAGATTGGGGAGAAAAAAGAGGATTTGTATCCAGTTAAGACGAATTCCCTCATGGGCACTTCAACTTCCCAAACAAAAAAGGGTTGGGGGAAAGCTCTGTGCAGGGTCGGTGTAGTTGCTCCTTCCTTCGTGCAAATCCGATCGCTTACCACGGCTACCTTAGAGCGAGAGGGGAGGAAAAAAAGGCTCCGGTCCGGCCACATCCCCGGGAGCCGCCCCCAGGCACAAGCATACTCGGGCGCCGCGGGCATTGCCCGCCGGGCCGGGCCCCAGTGCCCCCGGGGGGCTGCGGCCGTGGGAGGCTCGGCTGCGAGGGGTCACTTTGGTGACCATCGCAGGACGGCGGATCCTTTTGCGAGCCGTGTTTATGTAACTTAATGTACTTTAGAAACTGCCGGGGAGCTGAGGCCGGGCTGATAAGCTCGGGTAGTGCAGGCGACGTGCCGGCAGCTCTCCCTCTCTCCTCTCCCCGTCGCTTATCCGCGCTACTTAAAATACACTTTTATCAAGGCCACCCAGCGATACCGACTGTTTCCATTCCCTGGCGGCTGTGACATTGAAGCGGACTTACCGACTGGGCCATCGGCCGCGCTCCGGCTCGCCCAGCCCGGCGGGGAGCTGCCGGCCCCGGGCTTCCCCGTCGCGTAGGGATCAAATCCCTGCCGCAGGCCGGCGGGACGATCCGCATCGGCCTCGAAAAAGACATTCAAGCCTCAGCCCAGGGGAGAGGGGCCCTCCCCACCGCCCATCGCCTCCCTCTCGGGCCGGGCGGGGCAGCCTTTGGGGCAGCGCTTCGTGAAACTTGACCCCAAAATCATCAGAGTCCTGGGCAGGCGAGAGCAAGGTGGGGAGGACACGATGAGGATGCTTTTGGCAACCATTAGATGTGTCTCATGGCAAGAAGACAGCCCCAGATCACAAAAGACGGAGAGGAATTATTTTTTCCTTTCCTCACAGACCCTAGGGAAGGGCTGAGGGGGGGGTTGAGCCCAGACTTCGACCCCAGCCTTTTTTTTGCTGCTTGCAGACAGTAGGCTCTGCTCTCCCCAGCTGCCCCTGCCCCGCTGCCCTGGCTCCGGGGAGCATTTCCCGCTGCTGCCCGGCAGCTCAGCTCTCCTCCAGGGCCTGAGCCATGTCCAGCTGCAGGGAGCGGTCAGGAGGCTGCAGTAGGCTGCAGTAAGCAGCCTCCTCGCCACTGGTGACCTGCTGCGGCCGTGCTTTTGGGTGATTTCCACGGTGCCTGCCAACCCTTGACGTCCAGACAAGCAGCAGAGAGCCCGCGCGGGATTTTATGCAATAGGTGCCTGAAAGAGCGGAGTTGAGGTTTTGTTCGAAACAAAACACCTGCGTCTTCTTTTCATTTGCCCCTCCACTCTCCGAGGTCCACCTGGTTAATGATTTCAGCCTTAAAAAAACCCACACCAAGCCAAAACCAAATAAACATACACACACACAAAACCCCACAACCAAACCAACCCAAAACGATTTCGAAGCGCGGAGGAGAGGCTCCCGCTGCCGCGTAACCTCCCGGAGCCGGCGCTGCGCCCTGCCCGCAGCTGATCCCCGGGGGTGTGCAGGGCCAGGGCGATGCTCCCCAGCTCTGGGAGTGGCTGGGAGCACCCAAGCAACACCCAGGGGGTCCAGCTGCTCCTGTCCAGCAGGCGCCTAGGCGTTCTGTCGCTTCCTAGAACATGCTTTGAAAATGAGGAGCTAAACTTCGCCTTTATTGCTTCTCTGCGGTTTTAGTTTTAAGTGATTAAAATGGCCTAGCTTTGATACTTTTATCAACAAGCACCTCCAGCGCCTTAGCTACGATGCGGCGGGGCTGAGCTCCAGGCGTTCCTTGCAGTGACGAGTGCTAATTTCGACACGACTTTTAACTACAGAATGCGGCCAGAGGAAAAGCCGCCCAGCTCCGGAGGACAGGGCCGCGGGGCTCGGGGCAGCTGCGGCTGCACAGGCTCTCGGGGGCAGCCCGGTGTTCGCCCCGCTGCCGAGCCTCCCGGGATGGGGCCGTGGGGGCCTCCCAGGGGTCCTGGGGGACGCAGGAGAAGGTTTTCGGGGTTCCCTTCTACTGAATAGGACGCGGAAAGCCCGGGGGAAGGTTGCTCGGATTCCTTGCTGCGAGGGCTTGCGGTGGGCGAGAGCTGGGAACGGCTAACGCAGGGGCACGGCGGAGCCGAGCTTCCCCTTCCCACCGCTCCACAGCGAGTCTCCTCCTCATCCTCCCGCCCCAGGCCTTATCACGGTTGTTAGGCAATATCAAATTCAATCTGCAGTTAGCTACCTATCCTGCCTCCGTCCCGATCTCCACAGCACAACTTGTAGGCATTTATTTTTTTTCTCTTTCTCTTAACAAAAAACTCCAAACCAGCAGCCAAAGCCCCAGGCGGGCAAGCCACCCTCACGGGCAGCTGCTCCCTGCGCCACTGGCGAGCATCGCCAAGGAAATATCGTTTTCTGCATCCAAATCCGCCAGACAGCCTCGCTCCGCGCATCGCTGCCTTATTTCTCTGCTCACGAAATAAATCATCAGAACGGGTTCAAAACCTTCCTTTTTTCTTTTTCCTTTTTTTTTTTACCCTCTACGGGACAAAATCAAACCGTTTTCTGGGCTGCATTCCGCAGGGTTAGCTCCGTTTCACGCGTGTCCGTGTCGGGGCCGCTCTGTTTCCCTTGGCACCGCAGCCACCTTTAGCCAGCCGTTTTGGAGCCGTTTCCCGTGCCCAGTACCTGCCTTGCCCAGATGTCTGAGGGCCAAACAAAGAAATGGAATTCTCGAGCTTAACTAAGCAACACACTTCCCTCGAGCCCAACTAACAACGTTTTTGGCTGCTGCTTTCGACAGAAATGTCAAAATTCGGAGGCTCTGCCCCTGCCTGGAACACAAGTCAGCTTCACCACCTTACAATCTGCCTTCCAGAGCGAGTCTGCTCGCTTAGCCTAACGCAAGTCCCACTGGCTTGGGGAAAAAAATTAAAAAGACAAATCAAAAGAACCACATCACAGAATTAAAGACTGCAGAGTTAACAGCTCAGAGTAATTAGGTCGACTATTAATAACCTCGCTGCTCGCTGCTGTGGGAGGTAGGCGCCTGGCTCTTGCCTCCTGCGCAGGCATGCACGGCGGGGTAGGAGAGACCCAGGAGATGGAGGGAGGCTTCCGAGCAGGCGCATGGGCCCCCTCGGAGAGGAAACATGCGTGTGACTCCCACTTCTCCCATCTCTTTCTTCTTTTTTTCGTTGTTTCTGGTTTGCTGATGGGTTGTTTTGTTTTATTTTTGGTTGGTTGGCTTAGGGTTTTTTTGGGGGTGGGTGAGGTGGAATGGGTTTGTTTGTTTTCCTCCCCCCCTAGACACCCAGTTTTTCCTTCTTGGGATCCAGGGAATCCCCGAGGAGCTGCAGGTCCGCAGGTCCCATCCCCACTGGCCCTCAGGGAAGAGATGTTGCTAATTTTTCGGGGAGGAGGCAACGCCTTTCTCCCCTCTCTGTGTCCCGCTCGGTGTTGATGGTCTCTTGGACACAGCCCTCTCTTTGCAGTTACAAACATAAATGCAGGCGTTCCCCCTGTGGTCACCGCAGGTCCTGTTTCGTTCCTGTCCTCACTGTCACCGTTGATCTATTTTGCTCGGAGCGTCCAGGACCTGAAAGGCTCTGCAGATGACTCGCACTTTTCGATTGCTTCAGGAAAAGGGCGGGTTCGTTCCAGCCGTTGATGCTGCTCACGTTGAATTCATAATTCACAAGCAAAGGACATCGGTATTCTCAAGTAATTAAGAGTAATTAAGCCTGTTGCCCCCAAAGTTGCTGGCAACTGGGTGGATCCTAGAATTCCGGTATTTATTGCAGTATCCTTCTATTGTCCCACCGCTGATAGTGGTTTGTTTTAAAAGGTCGCAAATGACTGGGTTTCAAGGAGTTAAACGATTTTGCTTACAATTAGATGCCTAGAGGTAAGAAGTCATCTGCAAAAGGACCTTTTATTCCCATGCTGCATTAATTTGTTACACACACACACACACACACACATATATATATATACATATATATAATTTAACATAGTTACACACATTTTGCACAGATAATTTCTTTGCCGGGCACAACAATTTCAGTATTTAAAAGTGTAATGTAATTTCTTAATTCGTGGTCCTTCCTGGGCATTACAGTTTCGGCATTTAAAGGTGTAGTAGAGTGGCTGCCAAGCAGATGGGAGTGATCCCAGTGTCGGCGGGGGTTGTGTCGGTCCTCCTAACGTGGAGAGAGCCAGCAGCCTTTTTCTGATGTAAGCAGCCCCCAGCTAAACCCGGGTGCTGTCAGGCTGTGACTCTGCTGCCACTAGTTTCAAGGCTAAGAGAAAGGGACCTCGACCTTTACAATAAACTCTGAACACAATCAACACCACGCAGCAGGAGGACAGCATCACTGCTGGGCTTCACTGCTGCCATCCCTCCCTAACCAAGGTGGAATCTGCATCATGCATTTAGCATTTCCTGATGAGGGCACACCCGGCTGTAGTCTCCACCTGTGGAACGATGTGAAAACCCGGGGAGCTTTACTGTAAATTCAGAGATGGTCCTGGATTTGCAGCAGGACATTTTCCTTGTGGCGCTGCTGTAGGTTTGGTTTCCCGACAGTGATTGGAGTGTGCATGAAAGAGTGCTCACAAGTGAGTCCTGCTTCGGTGTTTCTGCTCTTTTATCTGGATCCTAAAGTGCTCTGAGGCTACTCACTCAGCTGGAATTTGTCCTTGTTCGGGATGACCAAAGCGTGCAGAGCCAGTTCCACAGAGCGCCGTGGAAGTGCCTGTCGGAGCAATAAACCTTGCTAATGGAGCAGCTCTGGGCTTAGCCACAAGAATTGCCACTTGGCCCTTCAAGTCATGGCTGAAGCTTAACCAAGATGGCTTGAAACAGATCCTGCCCCAAAATCCAGGTGAATATTTCAACACCTAATGCAAAGCTTTCTGCTGTCACAGCTTGGAAGCTGCTAGTCCCAAACAAACCACATCAGCAGTAATTTCATCAGCTACCATAATGCCTGTGATGAACTTGACAGCAGCCAAGGTAATGTAGGTGGGTTTTGTCTCTTCTGTCAGACTCTGCCAGCTTTAATCTTCATGATACCACACTGCTGGGTGGACACTAAGAATGGCAGATCCCAGCTCCACAGATATTACAGCCCTACATACACTGCTCATACTTCTGGGGCCCAGTGACCTCAGCAGACATGAGGATGACAGCAGTAGCTGGCAATCATAGCATCACAGCTAGCTCTAAGAGAGGCAGACTAGCAGAGCCCTCAGGCTGTTGGGAGATGGGAACTCAGCAGTGCTCAGCTGGCTTGAGGGCTTTTCTCCAGCTAACTTTGGCGTTCCCCTACATGCCCTGAAGGAGACACCCCACGCACTGCAGTCCACAGACCCCTGACTGATCTGTAGCAGCCACAGCTTTAGGGAACATTACATAAGTCAAAGGGTTCCTGCTTCTACACTAAACCGGTCTTTTTCCCTCCAGAAAAGCTCTTATCAGTCAAAACACTTCCTTTTATCCAAAATAAAACTATTGATGCTAATTTTGAGTTATTTAACCCTTTCAAGAAAAAGATCAGCTTGGACACGAATCAGCAACAGAGTTCATCTTGAGAGGGTAGAAAAAACGGTTTGTATTTTCCTCTGCCCTTCAGTTCAGTAGTGGGGGCACATCTGGAGTTGTAGGAAAAGTCTTTTCATGCCTGGACCAGAAGCCAAGACTCAGAACTTCATCTTGTCTCTGCCACCAGAAACTGCAGCAAAATCTGATGCTTTCTGCCTGGTCACCAATGTACAGAGAGAGCAACAGCTCCTGAACTGCCTGCTTGGAACTGTGTGAGCCTCTGAGGTGCAGGAGGTGCCACATTTGCCACCAGTGTTTCCTCTACTGAACATGGAGAGCAGAGAGTAATGGCTGTGAGCTGTAGCTACTAGAGGTTAAAAGTGCTCAGACAGAAACATGCTCACTGTAGCTCAGCAATTGGGCTTGTGGAACACAGGACTGACTAGGGTGAACTGTGGAGAGAATCAGAGAGCAAACGATGCAACCTCAGCTGGAAAAAGAGGCTTCCTGAATTTACTGCATTTGGACCAGATGAGCAGGACCAGCCCTAGGAGAGCTGCTGTGAGTATTTGGGATGAAAGCTTCACATCACCTGGGCAGTTTGGATACAGTGAGGCCAGAGGAGGTTGGCCAGCTTGTGATGACTGAGGGCACAACTGGACAAAGGTGCTAGGTGGCTGGGAAGGGAGAGCTGCTGGGAACGAGCTCATCCAAGGCTCCCTGACTGCAAGTGAGCAGAAAAAAAACCAAATTTGGAGTCAGCAGGTCAAAGCAGTAGGGCAGAGCTGTGCTGATAAGGGCAGTGCCATTGCCTAGCTGCAACGCAAGGGCAGAGGCACCTCCCCACTTCCTTGCTGTCTGGAAGATGGGCTATGCACCCTGCCCTGAGAGGGCAGCAGGGCACAGGAGGCAGCAAGGACAGCAGAAGTGCTGCCCTTGATCTGCAGCCCCAAAGCAGGCACAGAGCTATGACCAACCACTCCATGGGATTTCAGAGGCTGGAGCTGGCTCACAGTCTGCCTTGAACCCACCCAGCATAAAAGCAGAATCCAGCACACTTAGAGTTACCCTTTGCTGAAAAGGAGTAACAGGGCACAAGTTTGACAGCACTCAGCATCGAGATGCTTCCCAGTGCCTGTCAGTCTGACTGTCAAAAATAGACCATATCAAGGTTTAAATTATTTTATCAGTCCTCTGTTTGGAAAGTAGAAACCTGCCACATAAAGCTCAAGAAGTAAATAATCTAATGATGAGGGACCACAGCCCAGTGGGAGTCTTGCTGGAGAAAGGCCTTCACAAGCTGAGCTAATTAATTCAAATGTGATAAAATGCAGTTTTATTTACATCATTTCCCTCTAATGCCAACATCAGCATCACAAATTTGTTAGCAGCTGAGCAAAGTGGTTTTACCTTGGCTGAGATGGCAGCACCCTGGCCTGAGGAGTGGGACAGCAGGGGCAGGGCAGTGGTCGTTGAGCTCAGCACTGGTGAGACCACTTCTCAAATACTAGGTCCAGATTTGGGCTCTCACTCCAAGAAAAACATTGAGGGGCTGGAGCAGGTCCAGAAAAGGGCAACAGGAGAAGGCTCTGGAGAACAGGGCTGGGGAGCAGCAGCTGAGGGAGCTGGGGGGTTAGTGTGGAGCAGAAGAGGCTGAGGGCAGAGCTCATTGCCCTCTACAGCTGCCCAAGAGGAGGCTGCAGGCAGGTGGGGGTTGGGCTCTGCTCCCTAGGCTCAGGTCTTCCTGAGCCTGTGGCAGGGGAGGGTTAGGTTGGAGAGGAGTCTTTGCTGCCAGAATGGTCAGGGACTGGCAGAGGCTGCCCAGGGAGGTGGTGGAGTGCCCATGGCTGGAGGCATTGCAGAGAGCTGTGGCCATGGCACCTGGGGCCAGGGTTTAGTGGCCATGGTGGGGTTGGGTTGCAGTTGGACTGGGTGATCTTAGAGGGCTTTTCAGGCCCAAATAGTTCTCTGATTCTGTGATCTGTGATGATCCCTCAGGGAAAAACAAACAAAAAACCAAACAAACCCAACCAAAACTAACTCCCCAAACCATTAAAAGCAACTTGTTTGTGACTCCAAATAGCTGTAATGGTCCAAATGAGGAACACTGACATCATTAAAGAGGGTAACAACTTCATTACTTTTGTAGCTGTGAGTTGCTCACTTGTGGGCCACCAAGCTATAACCCAGGGTCATTTATTGGCTGCAATATAAACTGGCTAAGTGCCATTTTATTCAAGAAAAACAATACACTGAAAAGCAAAAATCCAGAGAAGAGGTAATTTGTACAGAGTTCGTGAGACAATTCTGTCATCTAATTAGAGCTCTGACTCACGGAGCCCTTGGCTCCATTTCTGAGGAGAGAATTGAAGGACATGCTGAACATACCCAGCCTCTAGCAATTAGTCTTTAAATCCTGCCTGTGCCCCCCAGCAGCCAGGAACAGCTGCAATCCAGCACACAGAGCAGGAGTCCTGGAGGAGGATGCCTCAGGAATACTGTGCCCAGTTTTAGGCTGTCCAGTTCAGGAGAGGCAGAGACCTGCTGGAGAGAGGCCAGCAGAGAGCCACAAGGACGAGTGGGAGACCTGAGCATCTCCCTGTGGAGAGAGCCTGAGAGCCCTGGGGCTGTTCAGTCTGGAGAAGGCTGAGAGGGGATCTGATCAATATCTACAAATACCTGAGGGGTGGGGGGCAGTGCCTGGGGCCAGGCTCTTTTGGCTGCTCAGCAGCAATAAGCCAAGGAGCAAAGGCTACAAACTGGAACAGAGAAGGTTCCACCTCAACATGAGCAGAAACTTCTTTGGTGTGAGGGTGGCAGAGCCCTGGAGCAGGCTGCCCAGAGAGGTTGTGGAGTCTCCTGCTCTGGAGACTTTCCAAACCTGCCTGGATGCATTCCTGTGTGGACTACCCAGGGTAATGCTGCCTTGGCAGGGCGTTGGACTCAGTGATCTCTGCAAGTCCTTTCCAACCCCTAACATTCTGTGATTCTATGATAGCAATTCATTTTCCTCTGTGCAGGAAATTCAGCTACTGCCCTGATTGCTGAAGAGTGCTTTGCATCAGAAAGTGCTTAATGATGTTATAAAGCCACTGAGGACTTCACAACTTGGCACTCATTTGAACTCTGCTTTTATGTCCTTCTTGGGTGCAGCAGCTCTCTGCGTGACCCAGCAGAGGCATCTGTGTGCGAGTGGATGCAATTCATGCAGCCCAGAAGCCAGCTGTATCCTGGGCTGATCCCCAGCAGTGTGGGCAGCAGGGGCAGGGAGGGGTTTCTGCCCCTCTGCTGTGCTCTGCTGAGACCCCCCTGCAGTGCTGGAGTCCTCAGCACAGCACAGACAGGACCTGTTGGAGCAGGGCCAGAGGAGGCCACAGCAGTGCTGGCAGGGCTGGAGGGGCTCTGCTGAGAGCCCAGGCTGGGAGAGTTAAGGTTGTCCAGCCTGGAGAGAAGGCTCCAGGGAAACCTTAGAGCAGCCTTCCAGTATGGAAGTGGACTACAGGAGAGCTGGGGAGGCACTTTTGGCAAAGGCCTGGAGTGGCAGGACAAGGGACAAAGGCACCACGCTGGAAGAAGCTCAATTTCAACTGGGCACTGGGACTGAACTCTTGCCCATGAGGATGGTGAGACACTGCAACAGGCTGCCCAGGCAAACTGTGGAGGTTCCAATGCTGGTAGTGTTGAAAACCAGGTTGGCTGGGCCTTGAACAAGCTGGGCTGGTAGGAGGTGTCCCTGCTGATGTCGGGGGGTGGGAGTAGATGATCTTTAAGGTCATTTCCAGCCCAAACCGTTCTGTGCCTCTACGAAAGCACAGGAGCCGCCAAGGCGAACCCAGGGCAAGCTGCTGCTGCTGCTGCTGCTGCTGCTAGGTTGTTCTGTGCATTTCCAAATCAGAGCTGCACTGCAGTCTTTGGAGCTCTCCTGGGAGGTTCTCCTTGAGCTTTCAAAGCCCTTGAAGGAAGCTGCACAACTTTTCTTTGCCGGCCATGCAGCAAGCTTCGTGAAATCAAAGCGGTTCTCAGTGTGTTGTGCACTTTGTGTCTGGGTGGATGTGAGGGCTGACGCTGAGCCACACCATGGCACAGTGGGCAGGATGCTAACATTCAGAGTGCTGTAGGCTCCAGCTGTTTGTGAAGCAGGAAGAAGCCTCCCTGTCTCTTGATTTGGTTTTACTAATAATAGTTCTGGCTTGCACACAATACTCCTTGGGTTGTTTTAGTGACTGCTGTGAGGATCTAGGAGACAGAAGAGCAAATGGAAAGCCTGGGGGACCTGGGTCTGGTTTTGATAAAGTTCTGCACGTTGGAAGGTGCAGTTCTGCAGCACATTGGCCTTGGTGCAATGCTGCCTTGAGAAGTCCTCTGCCTCTGCCAGGAGGGACTCTGCTGCCTGGAGCAGTCAGACCAGTGCCTGCACAGCAGCTCACTGCCTTCTCCCAGCCGTGTTAGTGAAATTCCTGGGGGGACCACACTGGAAGAAAGACCACTGACATGATTCCAACTAAAACTAGCTCTGCCTCTCCTCCTCCCATGGCCAGTTCAGTTTTAGCTTCCACCACGTCAGGGCTCTGACCTAAGCAGTGCTTTACAGAGTTGCTGTGGCACAACCGAGGAGGTGACAAACTGCAGGCCAGAGGTGGGAGCAAGCATCTGGGACAGGAGCTGGTTGCAGCAGCTCAGCTGTCACAGGCTGTGGTGTGACAGTTCACTGCATGAACTTTGCCTTTCCTGGCTGTTGTACCTGTGCAGCATTTCTGCTGCAGATCCCTGGAACAGAAGTGCTGCATCAGCCTTGGTCTGCAGCCCCAGCCTGGTTCTTTCACATTTGAGACTGGAAGCCACCTGAGCATGGAGAAACACTCTGTAGGCAAAGCCTCAGCCACTCAACAAGCTCTCTGTCCTTAAAGACAGCACTTTAGGGGCCTGGGGTCCTGTCAGTGCAAGGCTGAAATGGACTGGGTTAGCAGCAGGCATCCAGGCAGGGACAACACCTTGGCCACAGGGCAAGAGCCACCTACACACCTCTCTGCATTCCCTCCTGGGTCTCTGGTCACAGCCTTCCCTGTCTTGCTTACATGTTGAGGATCAAGCTGTGCATGTGATTCAGCACTGAGTAAGAAATTCTGCTGGGCCATTTTGGCCATGATTTGGGGTTCTTCCACCCTTTCTCAAAGGCCATGAGTCACTTGCTGAAATCTCCTCTCTTATCTGACCAGCTTCCTGCCACTGACCTCAGGTGATGGTGGCCCTTGGATTTTTGATCTCCTCTGCCTGTCATCTTCATGTCTTGAAAACTCAAAAGCTGCAGCCTGGTGTGGCTCTGGCTGCAGCTATGTAAGCTCTTGGGCAGAAGTGCACAGCCTTTAGCACATGAGCTTGTCTGCTGCCCAGCAGGGGAGAGCTGGGGGGGTCCTCACACCTGCTCAACTGATGCAGAGAGCACAGCGCAGCAGGGATGGTGGTCAGGGAGTGAGGTGGATGGGAAGTGGTTGGAGGAAAGAAGCCAGAGAGTTGTGGTCAGTGGGATGGAGTCCAGCTGGAGGACTGTGAGTAGTGGAGTCCCACAGGGGTCAGTACTGCAACCAATTCTGCCCAATGTATTCATCCATGGCCCGGCTAAGGGCACAGAGGGCACTGCCAGCAAGCTTGCTGATGGCACCAAACTGGGTGCAGTGGCTGCCACAGCAGGAGGCTGTGCTGGCATTCAGCCAGACCTGGGCAAGCTGAGGGGTGGACAGGGAGAAACTGAATGGAATTCAGCAAGGGCAAGGGCAGAGTCTGGCACCTGGGAAAGGACAACTCCAGGGAGCAGCACAGGTTGGGGACTAAGGTGCTGGAAGGCAGCAAAGGGGGAAAGGCCCTGGGGGGTCCTGGTGGATGGGAGGGTGAGCATGAGCCAGCAGTGTGCCAGGAGGGGCAATGCCAGTCTGGGGTGGGTCAGAAGGGCTGTGGTGAGTAGGTGCAGAGAGGTTCTCCTGCCCCTCTGCTCTGCCCTGCTGAGGCCACATCTGCAGTGCTGTGCCCAGTTCTGGGACCCCCAGTTCAAGAGGGACACAGAACTGCTGGAGAGAGCCCAGCACAGAGCCACAAAGCTGCTGAAGGCAATGGAAGAGCTCTGCTAGGAGGAGAGGCTGAGGGAGCTGGGGCTGTGCTGCTGGGAGAGGAGGGGACTGAGAGGGGACCTCAGCAGTGGTTAGCAATGTGCAAAGGTGAGTGGCAGGAGGCTGGAGCCAGGCTCTGCTGGGGGATGCCCACTGACAGCACAGGAGGCAGTGGTGGGAGCTGAGGCAGAGGAAGTGCCATGGGAACAGGAGGAGGAATTTTTCCCTGTGAGGGTGCCAGAGCCCTGGCACAGGCTGCCCAGGGGGGCTGTGGAGTCTCCCTCTCTGGAGATATTCAATGTCTGCCTGGATGTGTTCTGTGTGCCCTGCTCTGGGTGATGCTGCCCTGACAGGGGATGGACTGGCTGAGCTCTGGAGGTCCCTTCCAGCCCCTGGCACTCTGTGATGCAGTCCCTCCTACACGTCCCTCTCATAAAAGCACCCCTCTGACTTGTTGCTGTGTGACAGCATCGCAGCGAGGCATCGCTCACACCCTGCTGAAGCCAGTGGAAGAAATACCACAGAACCACAGGACCAGTAAGGCTGGAAAAGACCTGCAAGATAATCAAGTCCAACCTTCCATCCAACACCTCCAGAACCACAGGACCATGTCCCAGGGTGTCACAGCTACTTGTTTTTTTTAACACCTCCAGCCATGGGCACTCCACCACCTCCCTGGGCAGCCTCTGCCAATCCCTGACCACTCTGGCACCAAAGACATTTCTCCTCCTCTCCAGCCTAAGCTTCCTTTACCACAACTTCAGGATATTTCCTTTCCTTCTCTCACCTGAGCCTAGGGAGGAGAGACCAACTCCCACCTTTCTCCAATGTCCTTTTAGGGAGCTGTAGAGATCAATGAGGTCTTCCTTCAGCCTCCTCTTCTTCAGGCTCCCAGCTCCCTCTGCCTCTCTTCATAAGAGCTGCTCTCAAAACCTTCACCAGATCTGTTATCCTACAAATCTGGATGAGACTGGAGCTCTCCTTTGTTGGCTCAGGTCCCCACCTTACCCTACTCTTGACCTAGACCAAAGACCTGGAAGATTCAGTTACTCATGACCAGCACTTTTGGCAGACCTAAGACCTTGGTGTCAAGCTTTGCAGTAAGAAGATCTTCCTAGCCCATACAAACATACCTCTCCTCTTCTACTCACCCTGAAATGAGTGAAGCTTTTTGTAATGCAAATAAACTTAAAGTCGATCAGCCTCACAGCAGTTCTGAGGGAGCACTTCCATGGCACTCTGATGTATTTTGATGGCATGGACAAGACACCTATGAAAAGTCGCCCTTGAAAATCACTCAGCTCTCAAAACTGTGGCTCAGTGGTGGAATGGAGTGGCCCAAGCTTGGCTGGACATGGCTGGACCATGAGGACCTGCAACCCTTCAAGAGCTCTGTGGAGCCTTAGCCCTTCACTATCTGCAGAATGAGCCCTGGGAGCATTTCTTCAAGCTGTGGTGAGACACAAACTCCCTTATGTGTTCAGCTGCTTCATGATTATCTCCATGCCTCAGCTCCTGCCCATCACACAGGGCTGACAGGTTCTCAGTGAGTTCAGTCACTCTGCCTGCACTGGAGTTGTTTTCTCTTTGTGAACCTCATTCATGCCTTTTCTGCCCTCATTTTCCAGTGGTGAAGCCTCAGGCAGCCACACAGGGCATGCAGAATCCTCACACTTGCTCTGGTGACCACAATGTGTGGCATGGAAACATTTTTTTTGAACTAAGGTTATTTCCCCAGCAGTCCTCACCCAGCCAAGCTGGTGCTTAGCTCAGGGAAGACTCCCCAGAAGCCATTCCCAGTGCCAGCCAGCATTCCAAGCCAAGGAGGTAGGGCAGGCAGGTAACTGAGGCACTTGGGGACCTGCAGGCTGCAGCAGGAAAGAGGAGAGGAAAGCCCAAGGTGAGATTCTCCCCCAGCTGAAGAGCAATGTCCTGGCTGAGCTATGGAAGCTCAGTCTCTGCCTGCTCAGAAAACAGTCCCGAGGGGAGCACTGAGCTGGCACAGGGGTAGGGGATGGTTACCAACTGCCAGGCAGGCAGCACTGACTCAGAGCTCCCACCCCAGCATGGATTCCTGTCTCTAGCTTGTGCCAAAGACTAGAAAGAAGGAAAACCCCAGGGAATAAGGGCAGGGATGGCATCCAAAGGGACCTTGACAGGCTTGAGAAATGGGCTGGCCACATCTGCATGAGGTTTAACAAGTCACAGGGCAAGATCCTACACCTGGGTCAGCCCAGTCCTAGGCACAAACATAAACTGGATACAGAGTGGGTTGAGAGCAGCCCTGAAGGGAAGGCTGTAGGGGTGTCAATAGAAAAGCAGCTCCCCAGGAGCCAGCAGTGCCTCCTGCAGCCCAGCAGGCAGCTGTGTGCTGGCTGCAGCCAGAGCAGTGTGGGCAGAAGGGCAGGAGAGGAGATTGTGCCCCTTGGCTCTGCTCAGACCTCACCTCCAATCCTGCCCCCAGCCCTGCTGTCCCCAGCAGAAGAGGGACATAGGTCTGGTACAACAAGTCCAGAGGAGGCCACAAAGATGATCCAGGGGCTGAAAGACCTCTGCTATGAGGACAGGCTGAGGCAGCTGGGGGTGTTCAGCCTGGAGAAGAGCAGACTCCATGGGCAGCTGAAAGCAGCCTGCCAGCAGCTGCAGGGATCCTACAGGGAGGCTGCAGAGGGACTTTTTACAAAAGCATCCACAGGTAGGACAAGGAGAAATGGATTTAAGTTGAAGTAGGATAGGTTTAGATTGGATCTTAGGAACATATTCTTTCAAGACTCTGGAATGGATTGTCTAGAGAGGCTGTGGATGCCTCCAGAGATGCCCAAGGCCAGGCTGGATGAGGCTTGAGTAACCTGGTCTAGCTGGGAGGCACCCCTGGCCACAGCAGGGGCTTGGATTAGATGATCTCTAAGGTCTCTTCCAGCCAAAGTTGTTTTGATTCCATGAATAACCCAGGTGGATGCAGCAGACATAGCCGAGCCTGCCTCCTTTCAGTGGCACTGCAGACACCCCACAGGACTTTGAGCACTTCTCACTGATGAGGATTTATGAAGCCGTTTAAAAAACTTCATTAAGGAGTCAGAGAGCTTGAAGTGGCCTCATGAACTCTGCTCTGAGCCAAGAAACTCACTTTGCAGAACCCCAGCCAAGGGCAGCAGGGGCAAAGCTGACTTGCAAGGACTCTCCTTGCACTCTGGCCTGGGAGGCACAGTGCCAGGTACCCTGTGGACATGGGCAGCCCAGCGAGCTGCTGAAGTCCCAGGCAGGGCTGTGGGGTGTGAGATGGTCAAAGAAAGCTGCTTAGCCAAAGCAATTGCTCTGGACAGTGCTAAGGGCAGCATACTCCAGCAGGCAAACCAAAGCCTACGTACACTGCTCTGAGCAGCCTGATCTAGTGGAGGATGTCCCTGCTGATGCAGAGGGGGTTGGATGAGATGAGCTATGGAGGTCCCTTCCAACCCAGACCATGCTGTGATTCTCTGATTCTATCATTCCATGATTCTGAGATGCTGTTGTTCTGTGATCCTGTGACTCTCTCATTCTGTGATCCTGTGATCCTGTGACTCTCTCATTCTGTGATCCTGTGACTCTCTCATTCTGAGATTCTCTCATTCTGTGATTCTGTGACTCTCTCATTCTGAGATTCTCTCATTCTGTGATCCTGTGATTCTCTCATTCTGTGATCCTGTGACTCTCTCATTCTGAGATTCTCTCATTCTGTGATCCTGTGACTCTCTCATTCTGAGATTCTCTCATTCTGTGATCCTGTGATTCTCTCATTCTGTGATTCTCTCATTCTGTGATCCTGTGATTCTCTCATTCTGTGATTCTCTCATTCTGTGATCCTGTGACTCTCTCATTCTGAGATTCTCTCATTCTGTGATTCTGTGACTCTCTCATTCTGAGATTCTCTCATTCTGTGATCCTGTGATTCTCTCATTCTGTGATCCTGTGACTCTCTCATTCTGAGATTCTCTCATTCTGTGATCCTGTGACTCTCTCATTCTGAGATTCTCTCATTCTGTGATCCTGTGATTCTCTCATTCTGTGATTCCCTCATTCTGTGATCCTGTGACTCTCTCATTCTGTGACTCTCTCATTCTGTGATCCTGTGATTCTCTCATTCTGTGATTCTCTTATTCTGTGATTCTGTGACTCTCTCATTCTGTGATTCTGTGACTCTCTCATTCTGAGATTCTCTCATTCTGTGATCCTGTGATTCTGTGACTCTCTCATTCTGTGATTCTGTGATTCTCTCATTCTGTGATTCTCTCATGCTGTGATTCTCTCATTCTGTGATTCTGTGACTCTCATTCTGTGATCCTGTGATTCTCTCATTCTGAGATTCTCTCATTCTGTGATCCTGTGATTCTCTCATTCTGTGATTCTGTGACTCTCTCATTCTGTGATTCTGTGACTCTCTCATTCTGTGATTCTGTGACTCTCTCATTCTGTGATTCTGTGATTCTCTCATTCTGTGATTCTCTCATTCTGTGATTCTCTCATGCTGTGATTCTCTCATTCTGTGATTCTGTGACTCTCATTCTGTGATCCTGTGATTCTCTCATTCTGAGATTCTCTCATTCTGTGATCCTGTGATTCTCTCATTCTGTGATTCTGTGATTCTCTCATGCTGTGATTCTCTCATTCTGCGATTCTGTGATTCTCTCATCCTGTGATCTCTTCTCCTTCCAGCTTCCTTCAGATTGTCTAAAATACGGTAAAGCATTTTTGTAGTTTGGAAGTGTTTTCCTCCCTCGGCTATAACAAACACTGCCTGAATCCCTTCGAGCCGTAGCCCAGAGCCCTCCCTCCACAAGCTGCTGTTGGCGCTGTCACTGTTTAGCCATAAATAGCAGTGCTCATTCATCTATCAATCACTCCCAGCTATGAGAGCGCAAACTGGGCTGTCTTGTTTGTGTTTACCTGAGAGAGGAGAAGGTGGCAGCGGTAGGTGTGGAGGGGAATGCTCCCGGGGTGCTGCTGTTATCAGCCCTTCTTCGGGGGTGAGGCAGGGAAGCTTTCATGTGCAGCCTGCAGAGCCCTGCCGGGCTCGGTGCCACCTCCGCCGCGGTGGGCGCGCACCAGGCGCCTCTCGTCGAGGCGGTTCGTGGACGGATGGAGTGGGTTCAGCCCCACAGCAAAACAACTCCTGGACTTAATCTTTCTCAGAAGTGTGCAGCAGAGTAAGCTCTGGTAGCTGGCAAAGCCAGCAAACCTTCTCAGCGTGAGGAATGAAGGCTGCGGGGGGAGCATCAAAGGGAGAACTCCTGTTCCCTTGCTTTGCTGACGCTGCCCGGCCAGCAGGAAGCAGCCACCGTGGAGAAGACATCTTCAGCTGCTCTGCAATTCAGCAGAAGCTAAGGCAGGGAACCTGCAGAAGCTGAGTTTTGGCTCTCCACCTGAAGCAAACACCCTTTGCTGGGCCGTCTGTGGCCCAGTGCAGAGCCCTTTGGCTGAAGGCAGGAGGCACCACACAGTGCCCAGCCAAGAGATGAGGACCTGCCCTAGGGCTGGGAGGGAGAAGGGAAAAAGAGAATCCCAGAATCCCAGAATGGTAGGGGTTGGAAGGGACCTTTGGAGAGCATCGAGTCCAACCCCACTGCTAGTGCAGGTTCATGTAAATCTGGTTCCACAGGATTGCAATGTCCAGGAGGGAATCTCTCCAGGGAAGAAGACTCCACAACCTCTCTGGGCAGCCTGCTCCAGGGTTCTGTCACCCTTACAGCAAAGAAGGTTCTCCCTCAGCTCAAGTGAAACCTCCTGTGCTCTGGTTTGCAGCCACTGTCCCTTGCCCTGTCACTGCCACCACTGAGAAGAGCTCAGCTCCTTCCTCATCACCTCTGCCCTTCAGATTTCTGTGTGCACTGATAAGACCCTCTCTCTCTCTCTGCTCTTCTCTCAGTCTCTCCTCCTCACAGAGGTGCTCCAGTCCCCTCATTATCTTCGTGGCCCTCCACTGGACTCTCTCCAGTACCTTCCTGACCCTCTTGAACTGGAGAGCTCAGTAGCAGTAAGATGGAGAAAGGAGACACCTGCAAACTCTGTATCAAGAAGAGGAATGCTGGACTGAGTCCTCCAAGTCCTCGCTCTCCTCACATCTCATCCCTGACACCTGCCAGCAGTAGGCACTTAGAGAACCTCACCACAAAGGCTGTATAAGGCAGTCCCTCTCCTCCTTTCTTCTCCCACCATTAGGTAAAGTCTGAACGCCTTCATCGTGACTTGAAGTGGGCTCCTGAGTTTTAGCAGTGTGCTATGGGCAGGAGCAGCTCACAATGGAGCCATTTGAAGCAGCAGTGTGAGTACTGCCAAGGCAATCTGCCCACCCAAGCCCTCCTTCAGCAGCACACACAAGTTTGCAGTCTGAAGCCCCAGCTCGTCCCTGACAAGAGGGCTGGAGGCAGCCATGCAGGCCTGGGAGGGCTTCCTCATGCAGCACTCGTGGCAGAATGGCTCCAGCCCTTGGCAGCCTCCAGGGAGGGATGGATTCGTGAATCAAGGTCACAGAATGGTTTGAGTTGCAAAAGCCCTCTGAGATCACCCAGTCCAACTGCAACCCAGCCCCACCATGGCCACCAAACCCTGGCCCCAAGGACCACAGCTCTCTGCAACACCTCCAGCCATGGGCACTCCACCACCTCCCTGGGCAGCCTCTGCCCATCCCTGACCATTCTGGCACCAAAGACATTTTTCCTCCTCCCCAACCTAACCCTCCCCTGGCACAAGTTCAGGACATTTCCTCTCCTTCCATCACCTGAGCCTAGGGAGCAGAGCCCAACCCCCACTTGCCTGCAGCCTCCTCTCAGGCAGCTGTAGAGGGCAATGAGCTCTGCCCTCAGCCTCCTCTGCTCCACACTAACCCCCCCAGCTCCCTTAGCTGCTGCTCCCCAGCCCTGTTCTCCAGACCCTTCCCTAGCTTGGTTGCCCTTCTCTGGACCTGCTCCAGCTCCTCAATGTTTTTCTTGGAGTGAGTGGCCCAGAACTGAACCCAGCACACAAGGTGTGGCCTCAGCAGTGCTGGGTACTCAGACACCTCTTTGGGTGACAGCTCTGTCTGGCACTGCTTCAGCATCTGTTAGAAGCACAGCACTGACTGCAGAGTCTCCAGATGAAGCCTTAGCAATAGCTCCCAGACAGCTACTTAAGAAGTGATTCAGTATTCACGCAGCAGTGGGAGGTGTCCCTGCCCTTGGCAGGGATTTGGGACTGGGTGATCTTTAAGGTGCCCTCCAACCCAAACCATTCTATGAATCCATGAACAACATGAGGGAGTTTGCCTCTGCTTCCATCCTCAGCTTCTTAAAGCAGGCAAATGGCCTTCACTTGCTCCCCTCACTTTACAGGCAGTGCCATGGCAAAGCCAAGGGGTGATGGGGACAAGTCACTGCTGGGGAGATTCCCGGGGCACTGCAGGAGGAGAGCAGAGACTGGCATCATGCCCCAGGGGAAGCAGTGGGTTGAAACCCCTCCTCGGCAGGCTGCTGGGCCAGCTCATGCTCAGCCAGGAAAGTCCCTGGGCTCCCTTCCTGCCTGCCATTCTGTGCCTGCCACTTGAACGCAATAATCCCTGAGGCACCTCTGAAGCCAGCCACAAAGACGGGAGGTGTCCTCCCTTCTGCAGCAGCAGGCAGACTCCCCGGGGAGCCGGCCGGGGCTGGCAGGAAGGAGAAGCCTGCAGCATGAGCGTGAGTCATGGGACCTCGGCAGCGACAAGGAGCCCTGCTGCGAGCTGCCAGTTGTGCAACATCCCATGGAGGAGCAATCGAGAGGCTTCCCTGAGCCAGAGCTACAAATAGCAGCTTCATTCAGGCCGTTTCAGTGACACATGCTGGAGATAGGAAGAGCCAAGATAACCAAGTTCGACCATGGCAGTTGGGAAACTGGGGCTGAAGAATGGCTCCAGGGCTGGGAGCTCGTTTGTCTCACTGGAGGCTTTGTTTTGCTTCCCAGCGCTGCTGACTCTGCGCTGCCGCCGCATTTTTTAGATACCTTTTTTACTGCTCCCTGGATTCTGGGGCACAGGGAGAGTGCTGCAGTAGACAAAGACTCTTCTGAGGCATGTGCTATAAAGGTGAAAGGCATCTGCTCCAGACCTTCCATAAATACCCACTGAGCTCACTGCAGCCAAGAGCCTCCTCCTCAGGAGCATTGTTCTTGCATACCCTATGGAGGCTGGGGATATAGGGTGACAAAGGCAAGGGATGGGTGGCTCCAGCACCCATCCCTTGAGGTCAGAGGTGCCAGTGTCAGTCCTGGGTGCCCGTAGCTGCCTCCAAAGCCCCAGGGTCTTGTCTTTGATGCTCCTGGCTGGCTGCCACCACTTGTGAGATGTTGCAACAGCCCAGCCTGGAAAGCAAAACTGTCCTGGTAGCTGCTCTGCATAAGCCCAGCAGGCAAAGCCCCCACCTGTGTGATTCTGGCTAATAGAAAATGCAGGGAGTGAAAGCACCTGGAGGGCTTAACAACAGCTCCAGCAAACACATTCACAGTGAAGTGTACCCTGCTCCTTCGTCTGCAGCCACACTCACAGGCTGCCAAAGTAGGAAACGTCTGAGGTGACAGGAATCCATGAGTCAGGGACCCATTCGACATTGTTGTTGTGCTTTGGGTTTGTTCCATTTTCCACGTGCAAAACAATACAGGTCAGCAGAAAATTATTTAGGGACTTGTGCTGGTCCCCAGTTAGCACTGCTCAGCCTTCTGGGCAGCTCGGGTTGGGAGGGAAACAAAAGAGAGCTGCAGCAGAACACAGCTCTGCTGCTGCCGGAGCCAGCAGGAGCTCTGCCAGCGTCGGGCTCCTGCTAGCTGCTTTCCGCAGCTCACGCAGGGTGGCAAACTTGGCAGCCTCGGGGAAGAAGGGTGAGGGTGAGATGTGGCTGCAGCATGCCAGGTGTGTGTTAGATGGGAGTGTGTTAGGTGAATGAGTGTGTCAGGTGTGAGTGTCAGGTGCGACTGCAGCGTGCTAGGTGCAGTGTGTTAGGTGTGTGTTAGGTGTGTGTTAGCTGCGTGAGTGTGTTAGGTATGAGTGTGCTAGGTGTGTGAGAGTGCTAGGTGTAGGTGAGAGTGTTAGGTGTAAGTGTGAGTGTGTTAGGTGTGTGACTGTGCTAGGTGTGAGTGTGCTAGGTGTGAGTGTGTTAGCTGTGTGTGTCAGGTGTTGTTAGCTGTGTGAGTGTGTCAGGTGTGTGACTGTGTTAGGTGTGAGTGTGTTAGCTGTGTGTGTCAGGTGTTGTTAGCTGTGTGAGTGTGTCAGGTGTGTGACTGTGTTAGGTATGAGTGTGTTAGCTGTGTGTGTCAGGTGTTGTTAGCTGTGTGAGTGTGTCAGGTGTGTGACTGTGTTAGGTATGAGTGTGTTAGCTGTGTGTGTCAGGTGTTGTTAGCTGTGTGAGTGTGTCAGGTGTGTGACTGTGTTAGGTATGAGTGTGTTAGCTGTGTGTGTCAGGTGTTGTTAGCTGTGTGAGTGTGTCAGGTGTGTGACTGTGTTAGGTGTGAGTGTGTTAGCTGTGTGTGTCAGGTGTTGTTAGCTGTGTGAGTGTGTCAGGTGTGTGTCAGGTGTGTGTTAGCTCTGTGTGTGTGTTAGCTGTGTGTGTGTGTTAGCTGTGTGTGTGTGTTAGCTGTGTGAGTGTGTCAGGTGTGTGTTAGCTGTGTGTGCCAGGTGTGTGTTAGCTGTGTGACTGTGTCAGGTGTGTGTAAGCTGTGTGAGTGTGTCAGGTGTGTGTTAGCTGTGTGAGTGTGTTAGCTGTGTGTGACTGTGTCAGGTGTGTGTAAGCTGTGTGAGTGTGTCAGGTGTGTGTTAGCTGTGTGAGTGTGTTAGCTCTGTGTGACTGTGTCAGGTGTGTGTAAGCTGTGTGAGTGTGTCAGGTGTGTGTTAGCTGTGTGTGTGTGTTAGCTGTGTGAGTGTGTCAGGTGTGTGTTAGCTGTGTGTGCCAGGTGTGTGTTAGCTGTGTGACTGTGTCAGGTGTGTGTAAGCTGTGTGAGTGTGTTAGCTGTGTGTGTGTGTGAGGTGTGTGTAAGCTGTGTGACTGTGTCAGGTGTGTGTAAGCTGTGTGAGTGTGTTAGCTGTGTGTGACTGTGTCAGGTGTGTGTAAGCTGTGTGAGTGTGTCAGGTGTGTGTTAGCTGTGTGAGTGTGTTAGCTGTGTGTGACTGTGTCAGGTGTGTGTAAGCTGTGTGAGTGTGTCAGGTGTGTGTCACACGGACTGCAGCCCGAAGCGAGCGCCGTTCCCCAGCATCCCTCTCCAGCAGCCTGTCCACCCAGGCAGCGCCTTTGCTCTGTTTGTTTCTTCTCTCTGGTGAGACTTCAGCACCAGTGAGCAGCAGGAGGTTTGCAGACCTTCCTCTTTAGGGCTTTGGGAGCTGTCCCGGTTCTTACCCAGGCGCTGCCAGCCCAACCACCACATCTCCCTTCTGCAGAGGGGAGGGAGAACACTACTCCTAGGCTGAAGCTCATTGCTCTCTACAGCTCCCTGAGAGGAGGCTGCAGACAGGTGGGGGTTGGGCTCTGCTCCCTAGGCTCAGGTGATGGAAGGAGAGGAAAAGTCCTGAGCTTGTGGCAGGGCAGGGTTAGGTTGGAGAGGAGGAAAAACGTCTTTGGTGCCAGAGTGGTCAGGGACTGGCAGAGGCTGCCCAGAGTGGTGGTGGAGTGCCCGTGGCTGGAGGTGTTGCAGACAGCTGTGGCCATGGCAGCTGGGGCCAGGGTTTGGTGGCCATGGTGGGGCTGGGTTGCTGGTTGGACTCAATGATCTGGGAGATCTTTTCCAACCCAGGCAATTCTATGACTCTATGGAAAAAAACCCTCAGAGAAGAGTTGTGTTCCTCCTACCAACGAGTCACTGGAAAGCCAGCAGCCAGCAGCTCCTGCAGCAATCCACTCTCACTGTCTTGCCTCCACCTCGGTCAGTCACGAAGCCAGGAGGAGTTAAAACAGGAGCAGTGACGAAACCTTCTCAGCCCTGAAACCCCAGCAACAGAGACTGGAATGAACCTTCATTTCTAGGAGCTGTGCTCGCTGTGGAAAACATAAACTGTGTCTTCCCTGCAGACACAGCCAAAGCTAATCAAAACACTCCTGGTTCCCCAAAGGAAACACCTCTGGGCTGCGATAAGGAGCGTGGATGTGGAGCTCTTGCGTCTCCGCTGGCTCACAACAATGGGATGGGCTGGTGGCACCGTGCTCAGCGCGGGGATCGGCGCTGCTGGAGGAGCTGAGGGGAGAAAGTACACTTTCAGTTTTCTTTCCTAATTAGAAAGCCCCTATCTGAGAGGAAACGTGGTGGAAATGAGAGCCCTTTGGATGTGCCTTCCCCTGCACACCATCGCTCTGCTTTATTAAGCCTAATCTCGCCCCTCTGCTTTGACAGAAGTGACGATTTCCTTCCTCTGCAGCCACCGAGGCTCAGCTCTGCCGTGGGGCTCCTTTAATGGGAGCTTTATTATTTTGCTAAATTACCTCATCTTCTGGGAACAAACTTAACCTTGAACTGAGGAGCTAAATGGTTTTTTAATGATGCAAGCCCGGTTGGAAGCTGTGCTTTCATGGCCCGAAGGTTCTTCGCCCTGCACGTTTAACATGTGCAGTGTGCACACAGAGTGACTCACTTGTGCAGATTTCCATCGTTCTCTGCTCTAAAATCACTTTGCTACAATTATTAGCATTAAGACAAGTGGGAACAAACATTTTTAATGGCATTGAGGTTCAATTGAGGTTCAACAAGACCAAGTGCAAGGTCCTGCAGCTGGATCGAGGCAATGCCAAGCACAAATCCAGGCTGGGCAGTGAGTGGCTGAGAGCAGTCCTGAGGAGAGGGACTTGGGGGTGCTGCTGGAGGAGAAGCTCAACAGGAGCCAGCAGTGCTCCTGGCCTCTGATTATCTTTATGGCCTCTTCAGGACCTGCTCCAGCAGCCTCTCTTCTGCTGGGGTCCCCATAGGTGGACACAGCCCTGCAGGTGAGGTCTCAGCAGAGCAGAGGGGCAGGATCCCCTCTGTCCTATCTGCTGGCCACATTCTTTTGGTGCAGCCCAGAATGGCATTTGCCTTTTGGGCTGCCAGTGCCCACTGCTGCCTCCTGTCCAGCTTCTCATCCAGCAGCACCCCCATGTCCTCTTCTGCAGGACTGCTCTCAGTCTCATCAGCCCCCAGCCCAGACTGCTATCAAGGTTTTCTGTGTTAAGAAAAAGACTCTTTTGGTCCCAGGCAGCGCAAGGAGGAAGCTGCTTTGCTGCACACAAAAGAAGACAGGCTGCAGATTGTCCTCCTCAGCGTTTCATAAAGAAACCCACCTTCAGGCAGCTGGGAGGTGATGTCAGCATGGATGCTTCAATCTTCAGCATGGAAACGTCTCAATTCTGAATTCAATATCACTTCCAGGCACGTTCTGGGGCAGAGCCTTCACCACACTCTATGGGAAACAGTGAGAAGCTCCCGGGACCCCCAGCGAGGCAGTGGCTGGGCCAAGGGTTTACAGGCAGACCAAGTGAACCTGATTCCCTGGAGGTCTTCAAGAAAAGCCTGGATGAGGCACTCGGTGCCATGGTCTAGTTGACTGGCCAGGGCTGGGTGCTAGGTTGGACTGGATGATCTTGGAGGTCTCTTCCAACCTGCTTGATTCTATGATTCTATCATGGTGAAGCCCTCTAGTCACAGGGAAGGTGCCAGGAGCCTCTCAGTGGTGTCCTGTGACAGGAGAAGGGGCAATGGACATAAACTGGAACCTGAGAAGGGTCTTCTTTGCTGTGAGGGTGCTGGAGCCCTGGAGCAGGCTGCCCAGAGAGGTTGTGAAGTCTCCTTCTCTGGAGACTTTTGAGACCCATCTGGATGTGTCCTGCATGACCTGCCCGAGGGGATTCTGCTTTGGAAGGGAGGTTGAACTCAGTGATCCCTGGAGGTGCCTTCCAACCATTCTGTGACTCTGTGACAGAGAAAGTGGTCCTGCCTCCCAGGGTGGTTGTCTGAGCACAGAGGGTGAGCTAAGAGGCTGTTTTGTTAAGATCTGATGTACAGTAGAGGAATTGCTGTCTGGTTCCTGCTTGATTCCTTCCCAAATGCCTCTAAGTTGCTGCAAACCCACACAAAAGCCTTCTTGGCTCTAGAAAAATGTGTGTCTGTGTTTAGGGTGTGTGCAGTTTGGGTATTTCTGAGGCTCTGTTGCCCAGGGGTCACCTCTGGGCTAAGCAGGGGGCAGTGGTTTTCATTTGTGTCAGCCTTGAGTGGGAGGACCTATCTACTGAGGAGCAGGGCTGCAGCTTTTGAACTCATTTCCACCTCTCCATTCAGAAGAGGCTTGCATCTGCCTGCAGTAGGGGCAGAGGCCTGGGCACTGCCTCCCCTTCCTCATCAAACTGCCTGACCCACGCAGCCCCAGCCATAGTCCATCCCCTGCCTCCTGGAGACACTGAGGGGCTCCACACAGGCCAGTGCCAAGTGGCTCCCTCAGGGCTCAGTGCTGGCACCAGTTCTGTGGAACAGCTTTGTCAGTGCCATGGACAGAGGAATCAGTGCACCCTCAGCAGGTCTGCAGATGGCACCAAGCTGTGTGGCACTGGCGACTTGCTGGGGGGCAGGGATCCATCCAGAGGGAGCTGGACAGGCTGCAGAGCTGTGCCCAGGCCACCCTCATGGCACTCAACAAGACCAAGTGTAAGGTCCTGCACCTGGGTGTGTGCAATTCCAAGCACAACTCCAGGCTGGGTGGGAAATGGCTGAGAGCAGCCCTGAGGAACAGGCCCTGGGGGGCTGGGGTGAGGAAGAGCTCAACAGGAGCCTGCAGTGGGAGTGCAGCCCAGACACAACCCTGTGCTGGGTGCAGCCAGAGCAGTGTGGGCACAGGGCAAGGGAGGGGATTCTGCCCCTTGGCTCTGCTCTCCTCACACCCCACCTGCAGTCCTGGGGGCAGTTCTGGAGCCCCCAGCACAAGCAGGACATGGAAGTGTTTGAGCCAGTGCAGAGGAGGCCACCAAGATGCTGAGAGGGCTGCAGCAGCTCTGCTCTGAGCACAGGCTGAGAGAGTTGGGGCTCTGCAGCCTGGAGAAGAGAAGGCTTGGAGGAGACCTTGGAGTGGCCTTGCAGGATCTGAAGTGGGCTCCAGGAAGGCTGGGGAGGGACTATTGACAAGGTCTGGGAATGGCAGGAGGAAGAGGAATGGGTTTGAACTGGCAGAGGGGAGACTGAAAGTGGCTGTGAGACAGAAGTTGTTTGCAGTGAGGGTGGTGAGAGACTGGCACAGGTTGAGAGTGGTGAGACCCTGGCACAGGTTGCCCAGGGAGGTTGTGGAGCATGGAAGCAGCTGATCTTTGATCACATTGGGTGCTTCTGTGCTCCACAACCTCCCTGGAAGTGTTCAAGACCAGGTTGGATGAGGCCTTGAGCAACCTGTTCTAGTGGGAGGTGTCCCTGCCTATGGCAGGGGGTTGGAACTGCCTGAGCTTTGGGCTCCCTTCCAACCTAAACCATTCTGTGATTCTATGATCTCAGATGCTTAGGGAACCAGCACTGGAAAGGTTGATCCTTTTTGGAAGCAGCAACTTCTTCCCAACCACTCAGTCCCCAAGGCAAAGGGCTGCTGGAAGAAATGGCAGCTGTGGGCAGGTTTGAAGCACCAGAATAGATTGTCTAAGGTAGCAAGAGGCTCCTAGGAGAACAAACTACCAGGGGCAGGGGACACACTGCCCCAAGGGCTCCAGGCATCTCCTCACCTACATCAAGCTTCCAGTTTTGCCCTGTGCTGCTCAGGAATTAAAAGCAGAGTTGTTGTGAGCAGGTCACCTCTAGCACATTGTTCCTTCTGTCTTTCTCACCCTACACAACAGTCCCTGCACATCCCAGGAAAGAGACATCTCTGATGCCAGCCTCAGAACTGGCACTGCCTCTCTCACCTCTTGTTGGACAACCAAAATCAGCTGAAAACCACTCTGAAGAGAAGCCAGCAGTTCTGACACCTGAGTGCCCAGGCCTCAGAAGCTATGAAGCTGCTCTCTGAGCTTCAGTGCTCAAATGACCAGCAGAGCCTCTTCCTGGCTGCTCTCATCAGGTGACCCTAACAATGCACCCTGGGTCAAGCTCTTCATCCTTTTTTGCTGCCATCCTATTAAGATCACCTCTTACTTTAGCTTACCCCAAAGACTGGTAGTTAGTTGACCTAGAGAGATCACAACCAACTAAGTGCCCTCCCCACCCACGAAGTGTTGATGCCCTCCAGCATCCCCATTCCTGTAACAGCCTTGGGCTCCTGCACTGAGTATGAGAACTCCTGCCCCCCAAAGCTGGGTGCCCAGCTCTGCTGCAGGCAAACTCCCAGGGCTATGTGGCTAAAGCCTTTCCAGGTGAGAGCTGTGGGACAGCACAAGGCTGCCAGCAGCAGAGAGCTGAGGGAGGAGCTCTGGCAGATGTTCATTATCTGAGGAGAGCAGCAAATTCCTCACTGCTGCCGTGCGAGGTGGGGATGATCTGGCCTGGGCTATGAGGTCATTTAGCCCTGTTAATCCCAATGTGCTTGGCCAGTTTGCTTCCCCACCACCTGGGCTTGCCCAGGAGCCCTGTGCCAGTGCAGTCCTGCTGCGCCTGAGGCCAGCATGGGGAGAACACAGAATCACAAGAGCATCCAGGTTAGAAAAGTCCCTCAGGATCACCAAGTCCGACCTATAACCCTACTCTACTCTAAAGATTCTACAACCTTGCACAAGGGTTCCTTTTGCCTTAAAAACTGCAGCTTGGCCACTTCTGCTTTAGTCCATCTCTACTGTCTGCAGTGTGAGACAAAAACACCATGCAAGCAGCCACCAAAAGCCTGCAGTCTGCAGCTGCTGCAGCTCCTGTGCACACACAGAATATGTTTGTGTTATTTTCTTCCCCCTGGCCTTCTAGTGAGGTGCAGGCTCTGCAACCATAAATCATCACAGAACTGTCAGAATTGGAAGGGTCCTCAAGCATCATCCAGCTCCACCCCCCCTGCCATGGGCAGGGACACCTCACACTAGAACAGGTTGCCTAAAGCCACATCCAGCCTGGCTTTGAAAGCATCCAAAGATGAGGGTTCTGCCACCTCCCTGGGCAACTTGTGGCAACCTCATGGTGAAGAACTTCTTCCTAACATCTACCCTCCTCTAACCTGGAATCTGTGGCATTGCTTGGGAATTCCTTTGACAGACAAGGTCCTGCTGTGCTGCTAAACACACAGGTTTCACCTTCTTGTGGTGTTAAGCCTTGGCTAGGCTTGCTCTCTCTTTCTTTCTTCCCTTTCTTTCTTTTCTTTCTTTTCTTTCCTTTCTTTCCCAATCTTTTCCCAAGTGGGAATGCAGCAGCTGAAGCCCAGGGAGAAAACATGGAAACAGATTTCTAGGCAGGCTCCCCCAGGGGCTTTAGCAGCAGGACAAGTTGCTTATCAAGAGCTATTTTAGGCACGTGAGGAAATTAAACTTTGATGAGAGAGTTCCAAGAGGGAAGATTTACTGAGGAGCTGAGGGTTCAAAGCAGGATGAGAGCAGAGCTATCAGGAAACCTTCTCTGCACCTGTTTCTCCACCAGCTGCCTGCCTGCACTCCCCCTCCCTTCTGCTGGCAGCTGAAGGGCTGAGCTCTGCATCCTCTTTTGTACTAATCCACTCCAACGTCGGTCTGGAAATGTTTGCCACTCACTTCACCCCCTCCTGCTCAGGAGCACAGACAGAAGACAGGTTCTGAATTTACTGCCCAGCTGTGCTCCAGAGCCCTTCAGCAATCCAAGTCACAGTTCCAGCAAGCAGGGTCGCAGTGTGCCTCAGTTTCCCATCTGCACAAGGGAACCATAGAATCATGGAATGGTTTGGGTTGGAAGGGAGCTCAAAGCTCAGCCTGCTCCAACCCCCTGCCATAGGCAGGGACACCTCCCACTAGAACAGGTTGCTCAAGGCCTCATCCAACCTGGTCCTGAACATCTCCAGAGAGGTTGTGGAGCACAGAAGCACCAATCACATTCTGTGCTTCTGTGCTCCACAACCTCCCTGGGCAACCTGTGCCAGTGTCTCACCACCCTCAACCTGTGCCAGTGTCTCACCACTCTCAACCTGTGCCAGTGTTTCACCACCCTCACTGCAAACAACTTCTTCCTAACATCCTCTTTCAGTCTCCTCTCTGCCACTTCAAACCCATTCCTCCTCCTCTTGCCATTCCCAGACCTTGTCAATAGTCCCTCCCCAGCACTCCCGGAGCTCCCTGCAGATCCTACAAGGCCACTCCAAGGTCTCCTGGAAGCCTTCTCTTCTCCAGGCTGCAGAGTCCCAACTCTCTCAAACTATCCTCGGAGCAGAGATGTTGCAGCCCATCTGCAGATCACAGATCATCTTTGCAGTTCCTAACCCAGATCCATGTCCTTGTGTTGGGGGCTCCTGAGCTGGCCCCAGCACTGCAGGTGAGGTGTCAGCAGAGTGGAGCAGAGGAGCAGAATCTCCTCCCTCCACCTGCTGCCCACACTCTGGGAATCAGCCGGGGACAGTGCTGATTTCTGGGCTGTGAGTGCCCAGTGCTGGCTCCTGTGGAGCTTCTCAACACGAGATGCTTCCTACTCTGCAGTGTCCCCACTGCATTTCCAGCCAGGAACAGGCATCCCTAAACTGAGGTCTGATTGCACATCCAAAGGCTGGCAGGGGGTGATGATAGAAGCATAGAATGGTTTGGGCTAGAAAGGACCTCCACAGCTCATCCAGTCCAACCCCTGCACTCAGCAGGGACATCCTCCACTAGAGCAGCTTGCCCACAGCCCTGTCCAGCCTCATCTTGAAGATCTCCAGGATGGGACCTCAACCACCTCCCTGGGCAACCTGTTGCAGTGTTCCAGCAGCCTCCTGGTGCAGAGCTTGTTCCTCACCTCCAATCTCAATCTGCTCTGCTCTCATTTCAAACCTTTGTCCCTTGTCCTGTCCCTGCAGGCCTTTGGGAACAGTTTCTCTGTAGCCTTCTTGTAGCCCCTTCAGGCCCTGGCAGCAGCTCTAAGGTCTCCCTGCAGCCTTCTCCCCTCCAGGCTGCACACCTCCAGCTCCCTCAGCCTGTCCCCACAGCAGAGCTGCTCCAACCTCTGGTCCTTTTCATGGCCTCCTCTGGACTCTCTCCATCAGGACCATGTCCTTGCTGTGTTGAGGGCTCCAGAGCTGGACACAGCTCTCCAGGTGAGGTCTCAGCAGAGCAGAGGCAGAGTGGCATAATCACCTCTTTGGATCTTCTGGCAACACAGCTTTTGATGCAGCCCAGACTGCCCTTGGCCTTCTCTGCTGCAGCCTCTCACTGCCTGCTCATCTCCAGCTTCTCACCACCAGCTCCACCAAGTCCTTTTCCTCAGAGCTGCTTCCTCTCACCTCCTCCCCCAGCCTGTGCTGGCAGTGAGGATTGTTGCAGCCCAGGTGCAGAGCCCTGCTCTTGCTCTTGCTGAGCCTGTGCCCAGCTCTGCAGCTTGTGCAGGTGCCTCTGGATGCCATCCTGTCCCTCTGGCTCATGGAGAGCAGCACTCAGCTTGGTGTCACTGCACACTGCTGGTGGTGCCTCGGCCCCACTGCCTGCAGCAGTGACACAAATGTCAGACAGTGCAGGCCCCAGCATGGGCCCCTGAGGGGCACCACTTGGCACTGCTCTGCACCTGGGCTTCTGGATCTCTTCTTTAGGACTCTTTGCTGCCTGAGTAAGAAGCTCAGCCTGGGCTACTGCCTGCCCCAGGCATCACAGTGATGTCTTGAGCCACAGTAGCATCTTGGAGGCATCTTATAAGCAGCAAGTTTGTCTTTAAAGCTGAAGAGGCATGCAGCACAGAGTTATCAACCCTTTGTTTAAAACTCCTGGAGAGAGGGACTAAGCTTTGAAGCTGTCACTCACCAAGCTTTGGCTCTTTTGGAAAAGGCTGTGAGAAACTATCACAGGATCACAGCGTGGTAGGGGTTGGAAAGGACCTCACAGAATCACAGGACTGTAGAGGTTGGAAGAGACCTCCAGAGATCATTGAGTCCAACCTCCCTGCCAAGGCAGCATCACCCAGAGAAGTTCACATCCAGGTGAGTCTTGAAAGTCTCCAGAAAAGGAGACTCCACAACCTCCCTAGGCAGCCTGCTCCAGGGCTCTGCCACCCTCACACCAAAGAAGTTTCTCCTCATGTTGAAGTGGAACTCAGCCTCAGGCTGCGCCAGGGGAAATTTCGGCTCGAGGTGAGGAGAAAATTCTTCACTGAGAGAGTCATTGGACACTGGAATGGGCTGCCTGGGGAGGTGGTGGAGTCGTCATCCCTGGGGCAGTTCAAGGCAAGGTTGGATGTGGCACTTGGTGCCATGGTCTAGCCTTGGGCACTGTGGTAAAGGGTTGGACTTGATGATCTGTGAGGTCTCTTCCAACCTTGGTGATACTGTGAGACTGTGATACTGTGGAACCTTCTCTGGTGCAATTTGTAGCCTTTGCTCCTTGGTTTATTGCTGCTGACCAACGAGAAGATCTTTGCCTCAGCCATTGACCCCCACCCCTCAGATACTGATAGACATTGATCAGATCTCCTCTCTCTTCTTCTTCTCTTCTCTTCTCTTCTCTTCTCTTCTCTTCTCTTCTCTTCTCTTCTCTTCTCTTCTCTTCTCTTCTCTTCTCTTCTCTTCTCTTCTCTTCTCTTCTCTTCTCTTCTCTTCTCTCTTCTCTTCTCTTCTCTTCTCTTCTCTTCTCTTCTCTCTTCTCTTCTCTTCTCTTCTCTTCTCTTCTCTTCTCTTCTCTTCTCTTCTCTTCTCTTCTCTTCTCTTCTCTTCTCTTCTCTTCTCTTCTCTTCTCTTCTCTCCTCTCCTCTCCTCTCCTCTCCTCTCCTCTCCTCTCCTCTCCTCTCCTCTCCTCTCCTCTCCTCTCCAGACTAACCAGCCCCAGGGCTCTCCATCTCTCTCCCCGTCTCATCCTCGTGGCTCTCTGCTGGACTCTCCCCAGCAGGTCTCTGTCTCTCCTGATCCGGGGAGCCCAGAGCTGGACACAGTACTGCAGCTGTAGTCTCAGCAGGGCAGAGCAGAGGGGGAGAATCAAGTCCAGAGATCGAGTCCAGCCCCTCCTGCCACAGCAGGCTCCCCTAGAGCAGACCATGTAGGAGCACTTCCAGGCAGGCCTTGAAAGTCTCCGGCGATGGAGACTCCACTGCCTCTCTGGGCTGCCCGCTCCAGGGCTCTGCCACCCTGGAAGCAAAGAAATTCCCCCTCAGGTGCAGCTTCCCCTGTCCAGGTTCGTGCTCACGACCTCTCTTCCTGTCCCTGGGCACCACATTTCCCAGCGAATGGCAGCGGGGCACGGTGCCAGCCCGGGCGGCTCGCTGGGGTCGGCAGGCGCCGGGGCCGGGAGGAAGCCCAGCGCCCAGCACCTCTGCGCCTCGGGGCCGCTGACAATGGCTTTTGTTGCTGATGGAGCGCGTTTGGCCGGGCTTGTTAGAGCGTCTTAAACAGGAAACAGGTTTGGAGGCCAGAGGGTCCCGCGGAGTTCAAGCTCCTGCTCTCCAATGCCCTTACACGATGCACAATTGGCACCGGCTCGCAGGAAGCCTTTAATTGGGGTCCGAGGGCCCTGCCTGCGCTGACCTTGCAGCGCATTCCTCTGCCCGCTCCTTCCACGCCGAGGGTCGCCCCCAGCTTGGGGCAGCGATGCGCTTGCAGCGCCCAGCGCCGAGCCGGGCAGCGCCCAGCGCCGCGGGCAGGAGCCGCCGGGGGCAAGGCTGCGGAGCGGGCGGGGGCTGCGGAGCGCCCGGAGTGACATATTTATGAGTCCTGTATCGGTTGCTTGCACTGATAAGCTGCAGTCATTAAAGGAAGGAAAAGTCACCTTTGTGTATATAAAATGTACAAGATTCGCGGTCTGAAAGGACTCGGCAGGAAAGCATTAGGTAAATAAAGGATATCCCATGGAGCCCGGTGTGAGCTCCGAGTGACCTCAGCGGGGAGGGAGGCTGCCCTGTCCCGGCAGCCAAAGTGAGCGAAAACTCAGCTCCCCTATTGCACCCCAACGCCGCTTCGGCCCTAGGGGTTTGGGTGGGTCCAGACGCATTGTTAACGGATGTCTACGCGAGAAGAAAGCCTTCGAGTCCATTACCTCGGGCTGGAAGCTCTGCAGCTTCCCACACGTTTCCACTGCGTGCTCACAGCGTGGTGAGAAGCATCCAGTGCCCTGTGCTGCTGGTGGCCAGGGGACAGATGAACTGCTTCAGGGATGAGATGGACTTTCAGCACCGTTTCTATCTTTCAAGTCTCACCAGATTTTAATTCAGCTGATCTGGGAGCAGTGCTTGTGAAACACTTGGGAGTCTCCTCCCCTCTGCACTTTTCTGCTGAGTGAAACCTATCCAGGACCCACCTATTTTTGCTTTGGCTGCTCCAGCACCCTCAGGACGAAGGAAACATCCATAGAAGCATAGACTCCTAGAATCAAGCAGGCTGGAAGAGAGCTCCAAGCTCCAACAGCCCAACCTAGCACCCAGCCCTGCCCAACCAACCAGACCATGGCACTAAGTGCCCCAGCCAGGATTGGCTTCAACACCTCCAGCCACAGCCACTCCACCACCTCCCTGGGCAGCCCATTCCAATGCCAATCACTCTCTCTGACAACAACCTCCTCCTAACATCCAGCCTCAACCTGCCCTGGCACAGCTTGAGGCTGTGTCCCCTTGCTCTGTCCCTGGATGCCTGGCAGCAGAGTCCAACCCTACCTGGCTACAGCCTCCCTTCAGAGAGCTGCAGGCAGCAGTGAGCTCTGCCCTGAGCCTCCTCTGCTGCAGGCTGCATACCCCCAGCTCCCTCAGCCTCTCCTCCCAGGGCTGTGCTCCAGTCTCTTGTAAATCAGTAAGTAACTAAATCAACAACCCCCACACTTCTGGGCTTTTGCAGAAGGAATAACTTCACAAGTGGTTATCCCTGTGGAAGCTTTGCAGCCCCAGCAGTGATTGCCTGTGGCCACAGCCCTCAGACCCTCCAAAGCTGTTGGCAGAAAGCCTCAATGATGTCCATAGTCCTGACACGATGTTTTGTTGGGAGGAAGCTGATTTGACCTGAACCAAGCCAATTGTTTGGGTTTGTTTGTTTGCTTGCTTGCTTTTTAAATTGCAACCTTCAAGCCTGTGTTCACAATCATCACAGTGGCTAAAGAGATGCAAACAGCAGCCTGCAGCCACTGCTAAGATCTGATTTAGTTTTTTTCCCCCCAGCAGAAATTTCATCCCTAGAAGCGCTCTCAAAGCCTGGCAGAGGCTGCCCAGGGAGGTGATTGAATCCTCATCCCTGGAGGTGTTTCAGAGGTGGAGCTGTGGTGCTGAGGACTATGGCTTAGCCCCAGCCACAGCAGAGTTAGAGGATGGTTGGGCTGGATGAGCTGAAAGGGCTTTGCCAACCCAAACGATTCCATGGGGCTATGATTCTATGATTCACAGATCAACATCTGCTTCAACATGTGGCTCTCTGCTTTGGTGCTCTCCCTGCCTGCAGAAGGCCTGGGGGCAGTCACTTCCCCAGCCTGCTGTGGGATTTGGGAAGAACAGCTCAAGCAAAGAGCTCAGCAGCAGTGTTCCCAGGGATAGGTGCCCCAGGTGCTGATCCAGCTGAAAAGTGCTGCTTGACTTCCCTGGGGCACCACACACAGACCAAGTTGCTCTAGTGACCAGGCAGGAGCCCAGGAAAGAGACAGGAGTTTCTCTAGCATGGCCTGGTTTTGTAGCATAGCATAGCATAACTCACAGCTCACAATCATGTCACATCATAGAGAGGTTTGGGTTGAAAGGCATCTCCAAGCTCCATCCAGCTCCAACCCCCTCCATGGGCAGGGACACCTCCCACCAGCACAGCTTGCTTAAGGTCTCACCCAGCCTGGCCTTGAACACTCCCAGGGAGGGAGCAACCACAGCCTCCCTGGACAACCTGTGCCAGTCTCACCACCCTCACTGCACAGAATTTCTTCCCCATCGCCACTCCTGATCTCCCCTCTCCCAGCTCAAAGCCATTGTCCCTCATCCTGCCAAAAGTCCCTCCCCAGCTCTCCTGCAGCCCCTTCAGGCACTGGCAGGCTGCTCTAAGGTCTCCCTGCAGCCTTCTCCTCTGCAGGCTGAACAGCCCCAACTCTCCCAGCCTGTCCCCACAGCAGAGCTTCTCCAGCCCTCTGAGCACCTTCATGGCCTCTTCTGGACCCTCTCCAGCAGCTCCAGGTCCTTCTTGTGCTCGGGGTCCCAGAGCTGAAGGCAGTGCTGCAGGTGAGGTCCAAGCAGAGCAGAGGGGCAGAATCCCCTCCCTGTGCTGCTGCTCTGCCAGTGACCAGTGCTGGCTCCTGGAGAGCTGGCACCAACCAACACCCCAAGGCCTTCTCCAGGCTGCTCTCCAGCCACCCAGCCTGTGTGGGAGATCAGCCTGGCCAGAAGCATGCCAGATGAGGCAGCTTCATTTCATTTGCTGGGGGCTTTTCCTTCCAGTGCCTGCCTTGCCCTTTGCTGGTGTCTCAGCTGCAGCCATCTCCCTGCTCTGCTGTGCCTAACCCAGAGCACTCTGTTGGTGTTGGCAGTGTCTGTGCCGTGGGGCCCAGGAGCATGTGTGGGAGCAGCCATGCCTCCCACTCCTCAGCAGCAAGATTGCTGCTCGATTACAGAAGGGGTCATTGGCAGGACAAGGCAGAGGAGGTCAGCCCCAACTGCCTGCACACCCTTTGTATGGGCTGCAGGACCCTTGCATGCCTGCTTTGCCCAGCAGTGAGGAGCTGGCCCTGCCGCAGCCACAGCACACATGTGGCAGGGCAATCAAGGGAAAAACCAACTCATGCATGCTCCTAATCATCAGGGTGCAGTGGGAATGGCTGAGCATCTGCTAGAGCCCAGGGGATCTCGTGCAATGCAGACATTCCTCTAGAGATGCTACATCCACTAAGCTCCTCCTAAAGTAAGGCTGCACAGAGGCTCACAGAGAGCTTTGAACTGGGACTTGTAGAGGTCGTCCTGTCCAACCTGCCTGCAGCAAGCAGGGGCATCCCCAGCTAGATCATGTTGCTCAGAGCCACAGGGAGCCTGACACAGTCTCCAAACTCTTGGTGAGGCTCAAAGGGTAGGGCTCATGTGCTGTTTGAAAAGAATAAGGAAGCACTACACGGGTCTATCCTCCACCCCCCTCCAGCTCTCCTCCCTGAGCACTGCAGAGAGGGAACCTGCTCACAGCAGAGCTCTCACAGAATCACACAAGCAGTCAGGTTGAAATAGAACATTGAGATCATCCAGGCCAACCTCCTACCTGACACCATCTAATCAACTAACCCACGGCACCAAGTGCCTCATCCAGCCTCTTTTCAAACACCTCCAGGCACGGCGATTCCACCACCTCCCTGGGCAGCCCATTCCAATGCCAATCACTCTCTCTGCCAACAACTTCCTCCTAACAGCCAGCCTGGACCTGCCCTGGCACAGCCTGAGCCTCTGTCCTCTCATTCTGGTGCCCACCACAAAATAATTATCTGGGAGCCAAGCTGCAGGGAAGAAAAGGAGTTCCAGAGTCCTGCCTGGGAGGGGACAGCTCAGCCATCCTCTGCCTGCAAGAAGGTCTGAGGGTCACTAAGCTCATGTGGCACCACACAGATGGGATGCCTGATTTTCCTCTTCCCAGAGGCTGAGGAAAGAGGAGCAGCAGCTCTTTGGGAAAACCAAGCCTTGCCCTAGCGCCCTGCAGTTATTCCAGCTCAGTAGGGTTCTCAGGTTGCCTTTGCCTACTTTCTCATTACAGCCTCCTTCCCTGAGAGCCCTCTCGGACACCAAGACATGGAGGCAGTCAGCACAGGCTCACAGGATATTAGGGCTTGGAAGAGACTCAAGGAGATCATCCAGTCCAACCCCCCTGCCACAGCAGGACCACACAATCCAGATCACAGAGGAACACATCCAGACAGGCCTGGAAAGGCTCCAGAGGAGGAGACTCCACAGCCTCTCTGGGCAGCCTGTGCCAGGGCTCTGGGACCCTTCCAGTCACGAAGTTCCTCTTTGTGTTGAGCTGGAACCTCCTGTGCTGCTTGTCCTGTCCCAGGGAGCAGTGAGCAGAGCCTGTCCCCCCCTCCTGACTCCCAGCCCTCAGAGAGTTATAAACATTGATTAAATCCCCTCTCAGTCTTCTCCTCTCCAGACTAAGCAGCCCCAGGGCCCTCAGCCTCTCCTCACCAGGCAGTACTCCATTCCCCTCATCATCCTCCTAGCCCTCTGCTAGACTCTCTCCAGCAGGTCCCTGTCCCTCTTGAGCTGAGGAGCCCAAAACTGAAGGCAGTGCTCAAGATGAGGTCTCTCCAGGGCAGAGTAGAGGGGAAGGGGAACCTGCCTTGATCTGCCAGACTCACTCTTCCTAACACAGCCCAGGGCCACATTGGCCTTCTTGCCCCAGGGCACATTGCTGCCCATGGTTCACTTGTTAGCCAGAGGGGAGGCGACTCCTGTACATGCTGTGGTCTCTTATTGCCCATTTTAGGCTGGCTGTTAGGAAGAAGTTCTTCCCAGTAAGATTGGCATTGGAATGGGCTGCCTGGGGAGGTGGTGGAATCCCCACCCCTGGAGGTGTTTAAGAGGAGGCTGCATGAGGCACTCAGTGCCAGGGGCTAGTTCATAGTAGGGTTGGGTGAGAGGCTGGACTCAGCGATCGCGAAGGTCTTCTCCAACCTGGTTCATCCTGTGACTCTGATCAGCTGTTCTGTGTGGCTGTTGGTATTTGAGCCTGCAAACCCTGGGAAGCAGTGGGAAAGAGTCAAGTGGCAGGGAAAACAAAGTCAGCAGAGCAACTGGAGGGCAAGTGTGGTTTCCCCGGGCTGTAACACCTGGGCTGGCAGCGCCGCATGCCAGAGCTTCCCCCTTTCAAAGTCCTCTTATTTGTTTCTGGAGGGATTTGGGGGCAGTTTGCTGTTTGCTGTTGGGTTGGGGTTTCTGTTTTGCTTTTTCACACAGAGCAGGCTTTCCAAAAAGCTGTTGTTTAAGGTAATAATACAAGGCAGAAGGAGGAGGATGTGGGGGAAGGCAAAGGAGCAGAAGGGAAATCTCCTGGGTTGAAACCCGCCGAGGCTGTAGGATGTGATGGGTTAAAAAGGAGAGGACCTCCTGGGACTTTGCAGATACATTTCATAGAAGATCACTTGTTCTGGGGAGGGGAAACTCCTCGTTTTTATCTCAAAATGTTATTTTGACATTTCAGACCACAGGAGAGCCAAGCAAGGCAGAATACCAAAGCCATAGAATCACAGAATTGTCTGGTAGGGAAAGACCTCAAGATCACTGAATCATCATCAGGAAGAGATTACTGAGCACAGCAGGAAGAAGGATCTGAAAGGATCAATATCTTTGAGGATGTTTGCTCTGTCCCTTCCCAGCTGGTCCCATCAGCCACAGACTCCCACCCACAAGGAAATAGTCCCACAGGCAGAGTCACAGAATCTCAGAACACATTCATTGGGAAGAGACCTCCAAGCTGCTCCAGTCCAAGCCTCCACCCAGCACTGCAGGCTCACACCAAACCATGCCCCTAAGCACAGCTCCACAGGCTGCTGGAACACCCCCAGGGATGGGGACTGCAGCACTGCCCTGGGCAGCCTGTGCCAGTGGCTGAGAACCTTCCAGGGCAGAAATATCTCCTGAGCTCCAGCCTGAGCCTCCCCTGGGGCAGCTTGGAACCATTTCCTCTGCTCCTGTCCCTTGCCCCCGAGCAGCAGAGGCTGCCCCCTCCTTGCTGCAACCTCCCTGCAGGGAGCTGCAGAGAGCAATGAGCTCTGCCCTCAGCCTCCTCTTCTGCACCTGCACCCCCCCAGCTCCCTCAGCCCCTCCTCACCCCCAGCTGCTCCAGGCCCTTCTCCAGCCTTGCTGCCCTGCTCTGGACAGGCTCCGGGCTCTAGCTGATGATGCTCAGCTTGGTATCATAGGAATACTTTCTGAGGGTGCCTCAATACCCTCACCCAGAGCACTGAAGAGGACATTAAAGAGGACAAGCCCCGTGCTGAGCCCTGGAGGGCATCACTGTCCTCAGAGCTCTCCTGCACTAAGAGCCATGGCAAACTGAATTTTGGCTACAGCCACACTGCTGACCAAAACAAAGTCCTCTCTCTCCTGAGGGAGTTCTGGGAGCCTTGAGCAAAAGCCCCAGGACCCTCCCTTGCAGTCCCCTCCACTTGCTCTTTGGCAGAACTCTCTTGCCCGTTTCTGAGGAGGCAAAGTCAACTGGTAGAGGACAGAGGAGTAACTAGGACTGGGGAACAGATTTGAGCTGCTCTGCTCCAAATGCAACAGGAGGCAGCAATGGGAAGATGAGGGAGCCAAGAGGAAGGCCAGGACACAGAGGAGCCCAGCATTCCATGGCTTGCTTTGTAGGCACAAGTAGGTTTCCTGCCCTGTATGCCACCACCTTGGCAGATTTTGGGAAGGGCAGGAGGTGGCTCTGCTGGTGGTGGGCACTACCTACAGCAGTCACCTGTGAGGGAGTACAACAGAAAGCAAGTTTGTCTTGGGGAACTTTGGCATCAAGTGGAAAGATCAACTTCAGAGCAAATGGGAGAGGCAGGAGAAGAGCTCTGTGCTCACCCCTCCTGAGGTCTGCCTTGGTCAGTTGATAATTCAAGCACAAGGTTCAGGTGGCTCTGCTGGTAACCAACTCATTGTTTGAGGGCAACAGCAAAATGTGACTGAGAGGTGGAAATTAGACCACAATCAGCAGTTGCACTTGCAGAACTCGCAGCAGTGGCATCTTTGGGGCGAAAGGCTGACCTCAGGCAGCTTGCAGTGATGACAGACTTCACAGTCATTGCCCTGGGGGTGCCTCACAAACACCTGGGTACCAAACAAGGTCACACACAGGAAGGATTTTGTAAGGCATCTCTGCCCTACAGAACTGTTGCTGTACCACTGAGGCTCTGCATTAGTCCCACAAAAATAAAATCACAGAACCTTAGAGCTTGGAAGGGACTTGCAGAGATCATTAAGTGCAACCCCACTGCCAAGGCAGCACCACCCAGGGTAGTTCACACACGAATGCATCCAGGCAGGTTTGGAAAGTCTCCAGAGCAGAAGACTCCACAGCCTCTCTGGGCAGCCTGCTCCAGGCCTCTGCCACCCTCACACCAAAGAAGTTTCTCCTCATATTGAGGTGATGTCTTCCCTGCTCCTTTGCTCCTTGGCTTATTGTTGCTGACCACCAAGAAGAGCTTGGCCTCAGTCACTGACCCCCCCCCCTCAGATATTTACAGACATTGATCAGATCTCCTCTTCTCTTCTCCAGACTGAACAGCCCCAGGGCTCTCAGTCTCTCTCCACAGGGAGATGCTCAAATCCCCCACTCATCCTCGTGGCTCTCTGCTGGGGTCTCTCTAGCAGGTCTCTCTGCTCAACTGAGGAGCCCAGAACTGGACCCAGTATTGCAGGTGTGATCTCAGCAGGGCAGGGCAGAGCAGAGGGGGAGAAGAACCTCCCTAGAGCCACTCACACGCTTAGGAGTGAGGCTCTGGTTGCTGTTTTGCTGGAGGAAGCCCAAGTCTCCTGTGTCTCCAGTCTGGAGGTAGAAGCCCCCCGGGAGCTCAGATGTGATTCCCAGCACCTCCCGCCCCAAGGCAGGCTGCAAATCTCACCTGAGCGCTTCACAGTGCTCTGCCTTGGCTGCAGCTCTGGGCAGACCCAGCAGTGGCCCCACCTCACCCCTGCCTTAACACGGAAAATAGTTCTGCACATTCAAACTGCGAGTTTCAGTGTGAGGCTGGTCCAGGTCTGGGGGTTTAGACTCATTCTCCTTACTGTTTTTTGAGCTCTCTTGGCCTGCCTCCTCTTGCCATGCTTCCTGCTGTGCTTACCCTTCCCTGCTCCTGCCCAACCTTTCCAGACCTGCCAAATCTGCACCATTTACCCAACTTATTTCACTGGAAAGAATGAGCCACTCCTCCTGCCTCCTCCTTATCCCTGTGTAAGTAACATCCATCACTGTATCAGCACCTGTCTGAGCAGCACCAGGGAAGGGTCAAGGTATTATTTCCTACCCTTGACAGGTGTTAGAACAACGCTGAACTACCCCAACTCATAAAAGTTTCCATTCCACAGCCTGCTGTGTACTTTTCCTCCTGCTGTTCCATCCTCCTGGGAGGCTTCTGAGCTCTGCTGTGCCACGGCACAAAGCTGCTTCCATTTCCATGAATGAAAACACTCCAGACATGAGGACACACCAGACAGACTTGCCTTGTACTGCAGTGGCACAGCAGGCATAAGCACAGACTGGGGGTCTCCTGTCCTGGCATTGCCCCTCCTGGGTCAGGCTCTGTCTGAGGCAGAGTGCTGAGAAACATTCTGCCATGCAGGATCACGTTCAGGATGAAAGAGGAGACTCAGAGGAGCAGAGTAACCTTGCAGAGGCAGAGATGCATCTCAGACACCAGAGAGTCTTTGTTCATACAGGGGCCAAGCCGTGCCTGAGTTGCACAGCTCACCTGCACCAAGTGACAGCAACCAGTGCCAAGTGGGAAGGACCCCCAGGACCCTCTGTCCAACCTTTCCAGCTCACAGCAGAGCTGAGCTGGGTCAGCTCCCTGCCAGGCTGAGCCTTCAGGCTGTCCCATGCAGGGCACTCCACATTTCCTCCTACAGTCCCATGGGGATGTCCCCAGCAGTAACTTGTCCCCATCACCCCTTGGCTTTTCCACAGGACTCCTTGTGCAAAGGGAGTCTCCATCCTCCTGGTAGCCTCCCTTCATGCACTGATCCATGACAATAAGCTGTCCCTAAGCCTTCTCTTCTCTAGGCTAAACAACCCTAGCCCTTCCTTCTGTGGCAGGTAACTAGGAACTAGGGCATCATGACAAGGGTTGAGCCTGACTGGTAGGCACTGGGCAGGTGACGCAGAACTGGAGCTCTTCAGATGCCAGTTTGATTGCAGTGGGTAGAAAAGCTGGAGGAGAGAACAGAAGAGCAGTGCTGAGCAGAAGCAGCGGTGCAGGCACACAGGACACAAGCAGACTGGAGTGCTCTGAGGAGAGATGCTGGCTCCTCCTCTCTGCATTCCTCACCCTGCTTTCCTGCCTGCTGTGGAAGAGCACACACAGGCAGTCCTGCCCACTGTGTGCAAGCCTGCTGCACTCTCCTCTGTGCCAGCCAGAGCAGGAGAGCAGTCTAAGGAGCAAACCATCTCCTGCAGCCGTGCAGTGTGAAATGCCTGGAGCTGGGCTCTTGGCCGTGCAGAAGTCACACATGTAGGCAAGTTAGCCCTGTTTGCAGTGGGGAAATTGGCATCTCTGCAGGGTGACCTCTTTGATCCCAGCACCCCAGACAGACCAGGTGAAATCACTCTGTGCCATTAAGTCTTTCTGAGACCAATTGATCTGGACAATTAGCTGCAATTAAACATCTGATTTCCAATTCAGTGGGACAAATCCCCCTCCCTTAGGTCCCAGCTGCTTGGATGGGGTTCAAGACTTCTTGTTTTCTATAAGATACATTTCCTGTCAGCTTAAAGTTCAGGCAGACAGTGCAGCAGGTTGTTTGTCCAAGGAAAAGGGGAGCTCCTTAGAAAGGCAGCTTTCAGGACCCCATCTTCCAGCCCCTACAGCTCTGGGATTCCGTGGAGCTCCCTTCCAGCCCCTACAGCTCTGTGATTCCATGGAGATCCCTTCCAGCCTCTACAGCTCTGTGATTCCGTGGAGCTCCCTTCCAGCCTCTACAGCTCTGTGATTCCATGGAGATCCCTTCCAGCCCCTACAGCTCTGGGATTCCATGGAGATCCCTTCCAGCCCCTACAGCTCTGGGATTCCATGGAGCTCCCTTCCAGCCTCTACAGCTCTGTGATTCCATGGAGATCCCTTCCAGCCTCTACAGCTCTGTGATTCCATGGAGATCCCTTCCAGCCCCTACAGCTCTGTGATTCCGTGGAGCTCCCTTCCAGCCTCTACAGCTCTGTGATTCCATGGAGATCCCTTCCAGCCTCTACAGCTCTGTGATTCCATGGAGCTCCCTTCCAGCCTCTACAGCTCTGGGATTCCATGGAGATCCCTTCCAGCCTCTACAGCTCTGGGATTCCATGGAGCTCCCTTCCAGCCCCTACAGCTCTGGGATTCTGTGGAGGTCCTTCTACAGCTCTGTGATTCTGTGATGCATGGAAAGCAAAAGATCTCTGCTGAGTCCACCATTGTCCAGGCATGAGAATCTTGCCTGAGCCTTCCCTCGATCGCTCCAGGAAATGTGAGGAATTTTGTACATCCAGTGTGAGGAGAGGGCACAAGAGAAGGGTGCAAGGGAGGGGAGAATCTTTATTTCTATTAAGGCAGTGAATATTATTATAGATTAGCCTACACCCTCCACTTTGCAGGGGTCTGGTTGGTTTGTTGGTTGTTGTTTCTTTCCCCAAAGAAGCAGCACTGTACTTGAACTTGTGCCAGGGGAGGGTTAGGTTGGAGAGGAGGAAAAATGTCTTTGGTGCCAGAGTGGTCAGGGATTGGCAGAGGCTGTCCAGGAAGGTGGTGGAGTGCCCATGGCTGGAGGTGCTGCAGAATGCTGTGGCCATGGCACCTGGGACAGGGTTTGCTGGCCATGGTTGCAGGTTGGACTGGATGATCCCAGAGGACTTTCCCAGCTGAACTAATTCAATGATTCCGTGATTCTAACTACATCTTCTTGCATTCAGCTGCTGACAACTGTTGTGGGAAAGCTGCAGATCCCCAGCTTGAGAAGCAGTAAATAGTGACAAGATTTCCTGGACCTTCCCAGAGTCTGACAATATTTCTGCCACCCTGAGGCTGGCAAACCAGGGGAGAAGACCACAGCACAGCACCTAGCGTTAGTTACTTCTGCTCTCCACTTTCACCACCGCAGACCAAGAGGTGGAATAAGAAACACAACAGCAGCCTCTGTCCATCAGAGGCATGCCCTGAGCAGAGGAAGCCTTGTTAAACCTGCCTTAGGGAAAAAGAAGCTAATTAATTCCTTAATGATGATTAATTGTTTAACTTAGTTGGGCTATAAATCACTGGGCAAGCTCAGGGCTTTATCCAGCAGAGACGAGCACAGCTCCTCTGAAGCTCCTGATTCCAGCAAAACCCAGAAAGGAGGCTGCAAACCCAAACAAGAGCCACAAAAGAGAAGCCTGTGCAGAGGCCAGGGAGAAGGCTGCAGCCAGCAGTTCATCTGGGAGCCTGGCTGAAGATACTCCTTGGGATATGAAAGGCACAAGCCCCTGGTGCCATCTTCCTCTGCAGCCCTCCCCAGAAGAGGAGCACTCTGCCACCCCACAGCAGTGGGCAAGCACCAGAAGATAGAGAGCTGCCAGAAGAAGGATTCCTATCCTTGTTAGAGCAAAAGGAAATAGCTCTGCATGGAAAATGAGTGAGTGGTAGGGGATGGACAAACCCAGAGGAGGCCACTGTGGTGATGGAGTGTTTCCCTGGCCAGGCTCTCCCTCTGTCCCTGAGTGCACCAGCACAGGATTTCCTCATCCTCAGCATTTTTGTGCTTAGTGTTGGGGGAGGTTGAATTGTCAGGGAGCTGTACCCATGCAAACCTGAACCCTAGCTTGCTCTCCTTCAGTAAGTTTGCAGACAGCACCAAGCTGGGAGCAGATGTGGATCTGTTAGAGGGCAGCAGGGCTCTGCAGAGGGACCTGGGAAGGCTGCACAGATGGGCAGAGTCCAGTGCCAGGAGTTTTAACAAGTCCCAGTGCCAGGTTCTGCACTCTGGCCACAACAACCCCATGCAGTGCTACAGGCTGGGGCCAGAGTGGCTGAGAGCAGCCAGGCAGAGAGGGGCCTGGGGGTGCTGGGAGAGAGGAGCTGAATAGGAGGCATCAGAGTGCCCAGGTGGGCACCAGAGCCAATGGCATCCTGGGCTGGCTCAGGAGCTGTGTGGGCAGCAGGACAAGGGAGGTTCTTCTGCCCCTGTGCTCAGCACTGCTCAGAACACACCTGGAGTGCTGTGTCCAGTTCTGGGCTCCTCAGATCAAGAGAGATGTTGAGGTGCTGGAAGGTGTTTGGAGAAGGGCAGCAAGGCTGGGGAGGGGCCTGGAGCACAGCCCTGTGAGGAGAGGCTGAGGGAGCTGGGGGTGTGCAGCCTGCAGCAGAGGAGGCTCAGGGCAGAGCTCATTGCTGCCTGCAGCTGTCTGCAGGGAGGCTGTAGCCAGGTGGAGTTGGATTCTGCTGCCAGGCAACCAGCAACAGAGCAAGGGGACACAGCCTGAAGCTGTGTTGGGGGAGGTTGAGGCTGGATGTTAGGAGGAAGTTGTTGGCAGAGAGAGTGATTGGCACTGGAATGGGCTGCCCAGGGAGGTGGTGGAGGCACCATGCCTGGAGGTGTTCAAGAGGAGGCTGCATGAGGCACTTAGTGCCATGGGTTGGTTAATCAGAAGGGTTAGGTGCTAGGTTGGAGTCGATGATCTCAGAGGGCTTTTCCAGCCTGCTGCATTCTGTGGTTCTGTGATCCTGTGTCTTTAGAAACTGCCCAAGCAAGCAGAGGCAATAACCCAACCCAGTCAAAGCTAAGAAGTGATGCCCCTGAGCAGCAGCAAACGGAAGACAAGAACCAGTCTTTCCTGGTGGCCAGAGGCCTGCAGGACAGAAGGCAAAACAAGTGGAAGATCAAATGGGTTGTGGGTGAAGTGAAGCACTGGGCAGAGAGGTCTGGAGCCAAACCACAGGACACATTTGTCAAGCTCTTAGGGAAAAAACCAGAAAGGCAGGATCAAAGCAGAAGCACTTGGCAAATATTAACATTTGTCACCTACTTTTACTTTTGATGTGCCTCGTTTTGAAGACATTTCTCCCTTCTCTCTTTTCTTCTCTTTAAAGAACCCACCCCCCCGCCCCGGGCAGTCTAATCGCTCAGCACACACTCGTCCCCTTCAAAAGCGGCACAGCGCCGGCAGCAGCCAGACCAGCAAGGCTCGACGTAAGCACAGCCTCACGAAACAAAAAGCCCACATGTGGCAAACCGAGCAGCAAAAACAGAGCAAGAAGCAGTCCGGGGCAGTGCCGCTGACAGCCTCGTCAAACGTTCTGATAGGGAGGCTTTGGTAGCTCTCCCAGGAACATAGAAGTGAAACAATAACTCTTTGTGTTGCTTCCCCCTCGCAGTGGAGGAAGAGCGTTCCCGGAGCGCTTGAGGCAGCAGCAAGAGAGCCGAAGAGAGTCACAGCAGCAGCAGAGGGATCAGCTCTCTCCTGAGCTGTCTGTGTGGGTTTGGAGATGCTGCTCCCTCGGTTAGCAGGATCCAAACCTGGATGCAGAAATGAATTGCAGAACGTTAGGGGCTGGAAGGGACCTTGCAAGGTTGCCCAGTCCAGCCCCCCTGCAGAGTAGAATCATAGAATCAGACAGGGCTGGAAGGGACCACAAGAATCATCCAGTCCCAAGCCCCCTGCCATGCCCAGGGACACCCTACCCTAGAGCAGGCTGCACACAGCCTCAGCCAGCCTGGCCTCAAACACCTCCAGCCATGGGGCCTCAACCACCTCCCTGGGCAACCCATTCCAGCCTCTCACCACTCTCCTGCTCAACAACTTCCTCCTCACCTCCAGGCTGACTCTCCCCACCTCCAGCTTTGCTCCATCCCCCCAGTCCTGTCACTCCCTGACACCCTAAAAAGTCCCTCCCCAGCTTTTTTGTAGGCCCCCTTCAGATACTGAAAGGCCACAATAAGGTCACCTCAGAGCTTCCCTGTGAAGCTGCAAGCTCCTGCCCTGCTGCCTGCTGCATCAGCTCCTGGAGGGAATCTGCTGTGAGAGGTGGAGGTTTCTGGAGAGTGAAACACATCCAGGTGGGTTTGGAATTTCACCAGATAAGGAGACTCCACAACCCACCTGGGCAGTCTGTTCCAGTGTTCCATCACTGTCACAGTGAAAAAAGTTTCCCTCATCCTTCCATGGAACCTTGAGGATGTTTCCTGAAGCCTTTTCAGCTGTGTCTTTGTCCCTACTACAGCAGCTCTGCACCTCAGGTCCTTCAGGCAGGGATGGTGAGGTGAGCTCTCTCTCAGCAGTGGGCTGATGCTCCTGCAAGCCTGGGTGACAGGTTTCTTTCTTTCCTCTTTTTGTGCCTCCCTGTGACACCCTGAGCTGCAAGACTGAGCAGATAGGAACAAGTTCTGCACCAGGAGGCTGCTGAAACACTGCAACAGGTTGCCTAGGTTGAGGTCCCATCCCTGGACATACTGAAGGTGAGGCTGGACAGGCCTGTGGGCAATCTGCCCTAGTGGAGGATGTCCCTGCTGAGTGCAGGGGGTTGGGCTGGGTGAGCTTTGAAGGTCACTTCCAGCCCAGGCCGTTCTGTGAGTCTGAGACTGCAGAGGGAAGCAGCATTCGAGGACCTTCAGCACGTCAAGAGCAACCTTCTGCAGGCTGAGCCGTTCCAAGCTCTGCAGCCGAGGTGCTGCTCTGCACGGTGCAGGATACATAACAACAACAATACCCCAGGCTGCATTTAGGAAATTCACTAATTGTCAAGTGTGGTAAATCATCTTTAAAGCAAACACTCTTAAAAGCAGAGAGATAAAGTTCATTCCCCCCCAGCGAGGCGGTAGCAGGAGCACAGCGAGGCTGCGGGCAGGGTTTCAAAGCAGCCTGGGCAGGCTGGGTGAGATACTGCTGCCCGCTCCTGATGGGGTTCCTGAGACTGCTGGCACCAGGGTGACAGGCTGGTAATCGTTAACAGGGGAAATCTGTCTGGTGCCTGCTCTTTGTTCCAGCCCCACTTTCATATTTGAGAACCCTTATGGTACACTTTCTATTCACAGCAAGGTTTCAGCCTGGCGCGAGTGTGGCCCCAGTGATTATGGTTAGGCAAATACAGCGAGAACCCACACAGGCTTCAGCCCTTCAAAGGCTCGGAGTCTTTTTTCCCCTCCCCTCCGTTTCCACTTGTTAATATTTGACCAAGTCTGTTGTTTGAACAAGTACTTCCCAAATGAATCTCTGCTTTAAAACAGAAAAAGAAGGAAGGACAGAAGGAAGGAAGGAAGGAAGGAAGGAAGGAAGGAAGGAAGGAAGGAAGGAAGGAAGGAAGGAAGGAAGGAAGGAAGGAAGGAAGGAAGGAAGGAAGGAAGGAAGGGAGGAAGGAAGGGAGGAAGGAAGGGAGGAAGGAAGGGAGGAAGGAAGGAAGGGAGGAAGGGAGGAAGGGAGGAAGGCAGAAAGGGAGAAAGGGAGAAAGGGAGAAAGGGAGAGAGAGAGAAAGAGAGAGAGAAAGAGAGAGAGAAAGAAAGAAAGAAAGAAAGAAAGAAAGAAAGAAAGAAAGAAAGAAAGAAAGAAAGAAAGAAAGAAAGAAAGAAAGAAAGAAAGAAAGAAAGAAAGAAAGAAAGAAAGAAAGAAAGAAAGAAAGAAAGAAAGAAAGAAAGAAAGAAAGAAAGAAAGAAAACAAAAGACGAGGGGAAGAGATCAAAAAAAGAAAGAAGGCAAAGGCAGGAAAGGTTTGAGGTGCAGGGAGGTCTGAGGTGCAGGGAGGTTTGCATTGCAGGGAGGTTTGAGGCACAGGGAGGTTTGCAGTGCAGGGAGGTTTGCAGTGCAGGGAGGTTTGAGGCACAGGGAGGTTTGCAGTGCAGGGAGGTTTGCAGTGCAGGGAGGTTTGAGGCACAGGGAGGTTTGCAGTGCAGGGAGGTTTGCAGTGCAGGGAGGTTTGAGGCACAGGGAGGTTTGCAGTGCAGGGAGGTTTGTGCTGCAGGGAGGTTTGAGGTGCAGGGAGGTTTGCGCTGCAGGGAGGTTTGCAGTGCAGGGAGGTTTGAGGCACAGGGAGGTTTGAGGTGCAGGGAGGTTTGCAGTGCAGGGAGGTTTGAGGCACAGGGAGGTTTGAGGTGCAGGGAGGTTTGCAGTGCAGGGAGGTTTGAGGCACAGGGAGGTTTGCAGTGCTCAGAGCATTTCTGGCTGGAACTCGCCCTGCAGGTTCTGCCATCTGTCCTGCCTATCCTTGCACAAACCTACTGGTGTGTGAAATGCATCTTGTTGGGGAGCTTGCAGCACCTCTGCCACCAGGCTTGGTTCACGGCTATCTGACCAGGATGGCTTCTTAGGAACGGTGAGGCAAGGGAGGTGTGGATCAAAATGCTGCAGGGGAGATGCAGGCATTGAAATGAAGGTGAAGATCTCTCAAGGGATCTACTGGAAGAGAGGTAGGGCCACAAAGCTGACCAGAGGGCTGGAGAACCTCCCCTGTGGGAACAAGCTGTTAAGTTGGGACTCTTCAGCATGGAGAAGAGAAGGCTCCAGGGAGACCTGAGAGCTGCAGTTCAGTGTCTGAAGGGGACCTAGAGGAAAGCTGGAGAGGGACTCACCATCCAGTGAGACCTGGGCAGGCTGAGAGGTGGGCAGGGAGAAACTGAATGGAATTCAGCAAGGGCAAGGGCAGAGTCTGGCATCTGGGAAAGAACAACCCCAGGGAGCAGCACAGGTTGGGGACTGAGCTGTTGGAAGGCAGCAAAGGGGGAAAGGCCCTGGGGGTCCTGGTGGATGGGAGGGTGAGCACGAGCCAGCAATGTGCCAGGAGGGGCAATGCCAGTCTGGGGTGGGTCAGAAGGGCTGTGGTGAGTAGGTGCAGAGAGGTTCTCCTGCCCCTCTGCTCTGCCCTGCTGAGGCCACATCTGCAGTGCTGGGCCCAGTGCTGGGCCCCCAGTTCAAGAGGGACACAGAACTGCTGGAGAAAGCCCAGCACAGAGCCACAAAGCTGCTGAAGGCAATGGAAGAGCTCTGCTAGGAGGAGAGCCTGAGGGAGCTGGGGCTGTGCTGCTGGGAGAGGAGGGGACTGAGAGGGGACCTCAGCAGTGGTTAGCAATGTGCAAAGGTGAGTGGCAGGAGGCTGGAGCCAGGCTCTGCTGGGGGATGCCCACTGACAGCACAGGAGGCAGTGGTGGGAGCTGAGGCAGAGGAAGTGCCATGGGAACAGGAGGACGAATTTTTCCCTGTGAGGGTGCCAGAGCCTGGCACAGGCTGCCCAGGGGGGCTGTGGAGTCTCCCTCTCTGGAGATATTCATTGTCTGCCTGGATGTGTTCTGTGTGCCCTGCTCTGGGTGATGCTGCCCTGGCAGGGGATGGACTGGCTGAGCTTTGGAGGTCCCTTCCAGCCCCTGGCACTCTGTGATGCTGTGATGCTGTGACTATTGAGAAAGGCCTGTGGTGACAGGACAAGGGGCAGTGGTTTGAAACTGGAGCAGGGCAAACAGAGGTTGGACATCAGGAGGAAGTTCTGCACAATGAGAGTGGTGAAATCATGGAGTAGGTTACTCAGAGATGTGGTTGAGTCTCCATCCTTGGAGACATTCAAGATCAGACTTGATGTGGTCCTGCGCAGCCTGCTCTAGCTGGAGGTGTCCCTGCTGCCCGCAGGGGGGTTGGACAAGATGAGCTTTGAGGTTCCCTTCCAACCCAATGCATCCTGTGACTGTGAAAGTCATACCCACAGTGAGGGGCCACAGAGTCTCTTCAGCTGGAAAAGACATTTAAGAGCATCAAGTCCCTGAGTTACACTCATGTGCACAGAGAAAGGCTGATGGGACACACGCTTCTGGCTGCACTAAAGTGAGCTGCAGTGCCAGCAGGAGCATCAGAGGCAGGACCAATGTCATCACCACTCAGCAGAGGCAGTGAAGTGGATCCCATTGCTGACTGCTATCCGCACAAGAGAACTCCTTCAGGGGATCCATTCACATCAGTTATCCTTGCAGAAATCCATCTGGAATTTCCCAGAGCCTGGAATAAATGGAGATCACATCAGCACCAGCAGCTGCTCTTCCAAGCACTTCAGGGTCAAGGCAGCCTCAGCACAGGTGACTCAATCCGAATTTACACAAAGGCTTCTTCATTCTTCTGCTTCATTCTGGCTTCTCCTTGCAAAGAGGATGCCAATGACACTGTGCTGCTGGAAGTTCTGACAACTGCTCTGATGTGAATAGTTTCATCTCTTCCACACCTCCTTAATCCTATGCCAGCACAAACAGGAAATCAAAGAATTTTACATATTCAACATGAGGCTGCAGGGAGAGCTTAGAGCAGCCTGGCAGTACCTGCAGGGGCTCCAGGAGAGCCGGGGAGGGGCTTCTGACAAGGGCTGGGAGTGACAGGATCATGGACAATGGCTTTGAACTGGGAGAGCAGAGAGTGAGAGTGGAGATGAGGAAGAGATTGTTTGCAGTGTGGGTGGTGAGACACTGGCACAGGTTGCCCTATGCACTGGCACAGAGCCAATGGCATCCTGGCCTGGCTCAGGAGCAGTGCGGCCAGCAGGACAAGGGAGGTTCTTCTGCCTCTGTGCTCAGCACCTTGAGTGCAGTGTCCAGTTCTGGGCTCCTGAATTGAAGAGAGATGCTGAGATGCTGGAAGGTGTTTGGAGAAGGGCAGCAAGGCTGGGGAGGGGCCTGGAGCACAGCCCTGTGAGGAGAGGCTGAGGGAGCTGGGGGGGTGCAGCCTACAGCAGAGGAGGCTCAGGGCAGAGCTCATTGCTGTCTGCAGCTGCCTGCAGGGAGGCTGTAGCCAGGTGGAGTTGGGCTCTGCTGCCAGGCAGCCAGGGACAGAACAAGGGGACACAGCCTGGAGCTGTGCCAGGGGAGAGAGAGTGATTGGCATTGGAATGGGCTGCCCAGGGAGGTGGTGGAGGCACCGTGCCTGGAGGTCTTCAATAAAAGACTCGATGGTGCATTTAGTGCATCATCAAGTCTGGTCTGGTTGCTTGGCCAGGGCTGGGTGCTGAGTTGGACTGGATGAGCTTGGAGGTCTCTTCCAACCTGCTTGATTCTATGATATGATTCTATGGATGTCCCCTCCCTGGAGGTGTTCACGGGCAGGTTGGATGAGGCCCTAAGCAAGCTGTGCCTGTGGGAGGTGTCCCTGCCCATGGCAGGGCGTAGGAACTAGATGAGCTTTAAGGTCCCTTCCAACACAAAGCAACATCTGAAGCTATGACCTCTTTTTTCAACCACAGGTATACATCAGCTCCAGATTTCATATTTCTGAACACAAGACTACTCCCAAGCAGGAATCACCACCTAGGTCATACTGTTGGTGCAGCAAGATGGGACAGTAGTGACCCTCAATAATAAACCCAAGGAAGCCAAATTTTCCTTTGAAGAAAAGCTCCTTGGAAGCTCCATGATAGATGTAAGCAATTGTGTGTGCTTAGGAATTACAGCTGGTTTTTTACCTGACAGTGTCACATCATTTTAGTAACCTGAAAGGCTTTGACATGATCCAAGCCAGAGGCTGAGGAGTTCATCTCAGAGCTTGTCTAATTGCAGAGCCTTACAGGGATTGCAAATTAGGGTGGAGGCAGCACTGCTGACAGCAGTTCCACTCTCATCGTGCCCTGCATGTTACTGGAGCAGCTATTCCAGGTGAGGCTCTGGCCCCTGAAGGCAATCAAAAGTTTCTGATTTTGCCTGGGCACAGAGAGGGGAAAGTACTGGGAAGCTGGAGGAGGAACTTCTTCAGTGTAGGGGTGATGAGCGCTGGAGTTGGCTGTCCGGAGAGGCAGTGGCATCCCCATCTCTGAAGGCACTGCAAACACACATACAAAGGATCAAACAAGGAAAGAGGCAACGTTCCTGTGCTGCCAGGCAGAGCTTCCCTCCCATCGGCAGCATCTGGCTGCCAGGAGGTAGGGAAGAGCAGCCTGAGTGGGATCTTATCTGTGCTGATCAATACCTCCAGTGTGGCAGGAGGATGGGAGCAGGCTTTGTTCAGTGGTGCCCAGTGTCAGGACAAGGGCAATGGGCACGCACTGAACACAAGGAGTCCCAGCTAAACACGAGGAGGAACTTCTCTAAGTGTGATGGAGCACTGGAACAGGCTATGCAGAGAGGTGGTGCAGCCTCCATCACCGGAGACATCCAAAACCTGCCTGGTTCCTGGGTGACCTTCTCTGGGTGACCCTGCCTTGGCTGGGGGGTTGGACTCAATCTCCAGAGGTCTCTTCCAGCCCCTGCCATGCTGTGACTCTGTGACTGTGAAAAAGGGGGGTGATGTTTTCCCCAGAGGTTGACTCCCAGTAGACAGCTAATTAAGGTTACCATTTCATTAATGGTGCAGAAGTGTTCAAACCAAGTCACTTTCCATCAGATCTGCCTCACTTTACCATAGGAAACCTTAGAACTAAAGAAACACCCAAACCCAAGAGCTGAAGCTCAAACCCACTGCTGTCCTCCCTGCTCTGTCTGGGTGCTGCTGAAAGCAACCACCTCTCACTGCCCTGGCAGCTGCCCTGGGTGAAGGCTCACTCTTGCTGGGCTGGGTTCTGCACGGACACTGGCAAGGCTCTCACATTTTCCATTCTGTTCCCAGCCCACTGATGCTACCTCTCCACCGCCTCCACTCCACCAGCTCTGGCCACATCTCCATCACCTCTCTTCTGCTCCCCCAGTCACCAGGTGTTGCTTTACCTTTGTAGATCTCGCTGCATCTTCTAATCGTCTCATTTCCTGCTGGGGACTCACAGTTGGAGCTGTCTGCCTGTGTTCTCCCTGGCAGACAGCACTTCTATGCTCAGGTGACTGCTTGGTGGCTGTGGGGAGGCCTGTGGATGTGGTCTGTCTGGACTTCAGCAAGGCCTTTGACACTGTCCCCCACAGCAAACTGCTGGCTAAGCTGTCAGCCCATGGCTTGGATGGCAACACTCTGTGCTGGGTTAGGAACTGGCTGGAGGGCTGGACCCAGAGAGTGGTGGTGAATGGTGCCACATCCAGCTGGCAGCTGTCACTAGTGGTGTCCCTCAGGGATCAGTGCTGGGCCCCATCCTCTTTAACATCCTCATAGATGATCTGGATGAGGGCATGGAGTCAGTCATCAGCAAGTGTGCAGATGACACTAAGCTGGGGGCAGATGTGGCTGGGTTGGAGGGCAGAAGGGCTCTGCAGCAGGACCTTGACCACCTGGACAGATGGGCAGAGTCCAAGGGGATGACTTCAATAGCTCCAAGTGCAGGGTGCTGCACTTTGGCCACAACAACCCCATGCAGAGATACAGGCTGGGGTCAGAGTGGCTGGAGAGCAGCCAGACAGAGAGGGATCTGGGGGTGCTGATTGATACCCGCCTGAACATGAGCCAGCAGTGTGCCCAGGTGGCCAAGAGAGCCAGTGGCATCCTGGCCTGCATCAGGAATGGTGTGGCCAGCAGGAGCAGGGAGGTCATTCTGCCCCTGTACTCTGCACTGGTTAGACCACACCTTGAGTGCTGTGTTCAGTCCTGGGCCCCCCAGTTTAAAAGGGACATTGAGATGCTTGAGCGTGTCCAGAGAAGGGCAACGAGGCTGGGGAGAGGCCTTGAGCACAGCCCTACGAGGAGAGGCTGAGGGAGCTGGGATTGGTTAGCCTGGAGAAGAGGAGGCTCAGGGCAGACCTTATTGCTGTCTGCAACTACCTGAGGGGTGGTTGTGGCCAGGAGGAGGTTGCTCTCTTCTCTCAGGTGGCCAGCACCAGAACAAGAGGACACAGCCTCAGGCTGTGCCAGGGGAGATTTAGGCTGGAGGTGAGGAGAAAGTTCTTCCCTGAGAGAGTCATTGGACACTGGAATGGGCTGCCCGGGGAGGTGGTGGAGTCGCCGTCCCTGGAGCTGTTCAAGGCAGGACTGGACGTGGCACTTGGTGCCATGGTCTGGCCTTGAGCTCTGTGCTAAAGGGTTGGGCTTGATGATCTGTGAGGTCTCTTCCAACCCTGATGATACTATGATACTATGATACTATGGCAGCACATGGCAAGATCATGACTTTGCTTTTGGTGATAGCATCTCAGCAGTTCAAGCAGGTTAGCAGGGAGAGCCTGCAAGCTCTGTCTGTAAGGCTCTAAGGCTTTGGTGAGTAACCTCTCTGCAGAGCACTTCGTCCTGCCATGGAAGCAGTTCACATGTTCAGGGTGTAAATCAGGCTCCTGTCTTGGATGCAGCTGGTACAGTTAGGACGTGGCCTGCTTAAATCAGCTCAGAAAATGAAAACCAAATAATGAATGAGCACAGAAAATTCAGCTTGGCAGAGCTCCACTGCAGTGATTTGTTCCCCAAAGTGCAGCTGATTTACAATTGGAGGCCTCCATTGGTGCTTTCTAGGTTTAAAGCCAGACATTTCAGCATGAGTTATAGGTGAGGAGCAGCTCTGCTGATGCAGGGAATGTTGTGAAGGGGACAGTGAGCACTCCAGGTATGTGCAAGAGGGCGTTATGGCAGCTGGTGCTGGCACATCTCTGCACAGAGTGGCCCAAGCAAGTCCAGCTTCCCGAACGCATCTGCTCCCCAGAGCCCTGCCCCAGGGCTGCCTGCCTGCCCCAAGGGCCCAGAGCTGGCTTTAGCCACTGAAAAGGCACTGGCTGGCTGGGATGGGCACAGCAGAGGCTCGGCCACCTCTGAGTAGCTCCCAGCTCCCCACCACCAAACCCATCTCTCCCCATGGGGGGTAGGTGACTCCTCCAACAGCTAGGGTGCTGGGGCTGCTCAGCCTGGCTCAGAGCCAGCCAGGAGCAGAGAATTCCATTTCCAGGCAGCCTGTTTCACCCAGGAGCTCTGCTGGTCAGTGCCAGTGCTCACCACTGGGGCAGCCTCAGTGGCCAGGGCCAGCAGCTGCATGTGGTGCAGACCCTGCAAGGGGTCCTCTGCAGAGGGCAGAGGAAAGCCTTTAAGGGCTAACCACATGTAGCAGCCCTTGGAGGAGATAAATGCTGACCGAGGCATTTCCTTGGGCCTGCTGCAGTTTTCTTAGGCTGGTGATAAGGGCAGAACAAGATCTCCATGTGCCAGCAAACACTGAGCCTCCATCAGACTCCTGAGTGAGGGATCAGCAGGTCTCAGAGAGCCTGACCCGAGTCTTCCTCAGCTGTAAGGGAAGTTTTATCCCTTAATAAACTGGAAAGTGACTCTTTGCTGGGTGACAGAGGGACCAGTAGCTGACATCACCTGGCACACCTGGCTGCACCAGGCACGGGAGGGTGCCCACAGGCACTTAGGAGCTCTCCAGGATTAATCTCTCTCCTTTTTGCTCTGTTTCTTTTTCCTTCTGTTTTCCAACTGCAATTAGACAGCAGAGATCTGAATGGTCTTAAATTATGACGCAGCAAAGTGCCCATCAGAGGTTGGATAAGCAATTTGCCAAGCTAAAAGGCAAAGCATGCTGCAAACTCAGGCTCCTGCCTTCCTCTGTGGCCATGGCACTCCGGGGGCTGGTTTAACGGCCACGGTGCTGTCAGCTTTGGGCTCGATGACCTTGGAGGGTTTTTCCAACTGGAACAATTCTGTCATTCAGCTTCTGCACCAAAATGAAATCACCTGGGTACAGTGCAGGGAGTCAAGCTGTCCTTCAGCTGATGTGAGAGGCAAAGCCACCTGGGCTTGCTAACAGCTTCCTCACAAATGAGAACAGGGAAAGAGGTTATTAAACTTCCATTTTTTTCCAACTAAAAGGTCAGACAGGAAGCATTGGTCCAGGTAGGACATGAGGAATGGAAAGAGAGAGCCCAGCCACCACGGGGTGGGAGTAGCTTTGTCCTCTGGCACACCTGAGCCCCAGACACCATGAAGCCAGAGAGCACAGATGGTGTTTCAAACTCTTCATTTACCTGGCTCTAAGGAGGAGAAGCTACACAGTTCTGCAACAACATTCTCATCACCAGAAATGCCAACAGGTGCCAAAGCATCCTGTACTGGAGCCCTCAGTGTGGGAAGGACATGGAGCTGGTGGAGGGGGCCCAGAAGAGGCCACAGAAATGATCAGGGGGTCAGAGCAGCTCTGCTGTGGGGACAGGCTGAGGGAGTTGGGGGTGTGTAGCCTGGAGAGAAAGCTCCAAGGGAGACCTAGCAGCAGCCTGCCAGTGCCTGAAGGGGCTACAAGAAGGCTGCAGAGAGACTGCTCCCAAAGGCCTGCAGGGACAGGACAAGGGACAAAGGTTTGAAATGAGAGCAGAGCAGATTGAGATTGGAGGTGAGGAACAAGTTCTGCACCAGGAGGCTGCTGGAACACTGCAACAGGTTGCCCAGGGAGGGGATTGGGACCTGTGCCTGGAGATACTCAAGGTGAGACTGGACAGGGCTGTGGGCAGCCTGCTCTAGTGGAGGATGTCCCTGCTGAGTGCAGGGGGTTGGGCTGGATGAGCTTTGGAGGTCCCTTCCAGCCCAAACCATTCTATAGTTCTGTGATTCTATGACCCTCAGGCAGTTGGGAGAGGCTCTAAGAGGCAGATCTTTGACAGGGGAGAAGTTGGAAGGAGACACTCAAATTACCCAGAAATGGCAGCAAGAGGCCAGTGAGAAATGTCAATTGGGAGTTAAAGGCCAAAGATATTCACAGGGACATCACAGTGCCTTGCACAGCAGCACCTGGGCTCTGTGGGATGTGGATCACAGCGATGGCAGCCCAGCAGTGCAGAGACATCCTCTCCACCTAGACATCCTCTCCAGTGAAGCAAGAGGAGAAGGGCCACAAAGATGAGCCAAGGGCTGCATCACCTCTGCTGTGGGGACAGGCTGGGAGAGCTGGAGCTGTTCAGCCTGGAGAAGAGAAGGCTGCAGGGAGACTTAGAGCAGCCTGCCAGGACCTGAAGGGGCTGCAGGAGAGCTGGGAAGGGACTCTGGGGAAAGGCTGGGAGTGACAGGATGAGGGACAATGGCTTTGAGCTGGGAGAAGCTGAATTGAGATGGGACATCAGGAAGCAATTCTTCCCCAAGAGGGTGGTGAGGCAGTGGAACAGGCTACCCAGAGAAGCTGTGGAGGCTCCAAGCCTGGATGTGTTGAAAGCCAGGCTGGGTGGGGCCTTGAGCACGCTGGGCTGGCAGGAGGTGTTTCTGCCCAAGGCAGAGCTTTGAAGGCTCTTTCAAGCCAAACCACTCTGTGATTCCATGGTTCTGTGAACGGAGAGGTGAGTGCTGTCCTAATGATGAAGGGACAGGGGACACTACTGCTTGGAGGCAGCTGGAAACACAGCCTGGAGCAGGCTGGACCTGCACCCTCCCTGCCACCTACCACCTACCCAGATAGGTGCTTGGAGGTTAGGAGAGGATTTGGGGGTTGGGTTTTCTTTAGCTTTTCTTCAGAAAAGAAAAACATTTCACATTTGGAGTTTTCTTTCCTTGCTTCACTTTCTGTCCCTGGCCTCTCTCATGCTGCAAATTCTTCCTCTATGGCACCTCTGTGACTTTCTTCTTCTCACAAACAGAGGTGGAAAAAACAAAAGGGAAAAGGACACATAAGAGAGCAGGGAGAGGTCACAGAGCAAAAAGGCAAGAAAAGCCCAGCCAAGTCTCTTTTCAGTGTCAGAAGCTGGGGTGCAGGGCAGCAGGTGGCTCGTGGGATTTCTTCCTTAATTGCACCTTTCGAGGTGGCTGGTTCCTGCATCTGTCCAGACTGCAAAAGCCAAGCATCTGTGCAACCAGCCTCAGCACCCTGGGACTCCCTGCCCCGGCAAGGAGAGCACCCAGGCAGGCAGAGCATGAGGCTGCTGCTGCTGTTCACACATCGTCGTGAGCTGATTGAAACTGCAGCTCAGGGAGGGGGGAGCCACATTCTGACTTGGTGTGGCTGCCAGAGGAGATGTTTGGTTGCCGTCCTGTGGATGACATCATTTTTCATCAACACTTCCAGGGGACAGTATCTGAGGACAGCTGAGAGTGGCACGTTGGTGGCAGGAGAAGTTTGGGTGGGTGCCTTTGGGTCTTTGTTTTCCCCTAATAGAGCTGGGCAAAGTTCTGTGTAATGTTCCAGTGACCTCAGTGATGCAACTGTGTGTGACTGCGGCCCCGGACTGCATCGGCGGTGCCGCTGCTCATCAGGTGGCCAGGCAGGGACACGCCGAGGGCCCTGGCAGTGCCAGGGGCAGATGGCATTCCAGCCTGCCTACCCCTGGGAAGTGCTCTGCTCACTGCTCCCTGGGATGGACAAGCAGCAATGGATGGAAGCTGCAGCCCAGGAGGTTCCAGCTCAGCACAAGGGGAACTTCTTGTCTGTAAGGGTCCCAGAGCCCTGGCACCAAGATGCTCAGAGGGCTGCAGCAGCTCTGATATGAGGACAGGCTGAGAGAGCCTGGAGAAGAGAAGGCTTGGAGGAGACCTTGGAGTGGCCTTGCAGGATCTGAAGGGGGCTCCAGGAGGGCTGGGGGTGGACTATTAACAAGGTCTTGGAATGCCATGAGGTGGAGGAATGGGTTTGAAGTCACAGAGGGGAGGTTGAAACTGGATGTTAGGAAGAAGTTGTTTGCAGTGAGGGTGCTGAGACACTGGCACAGGTTGCCCAGGAAGGTGTTCAGGACCAGGCTGGATGAGGCCTTGAGCGACCTGTTCCAGTGGGAGGTGTCCCTGCCTATGGCAAGGGGTTGGAACTGGCTGAGCTTTGAGGTCCCTTCCAACCCAGACCATTCTATGGTTCTATCACCAGGCAGGTGATGACACAAGGCAAATATACCAAACCTGTTTATTTCCCTTCCAAACAGAGGATGGCCCCAACC